>NC_133775.1:42955841-43145088 GCF_003597395.2 Chelonoidis abingdonii | reverse complement strand
GTAGTCCATCAGCATTACAGTGTGCTTAATTAAGTTAAACTGGTTTTAATAACATGCATGTGGCAAGTTTTCCAATAGTGTAAGCTTATGTTTGTGTTCCTAAGAGCAAGACAGGCACAGGGGCACCAGCTTAATAATCCCGCTTAGGGCACCATAGATCCTAAGGACGGCCCTGGCCAGCAGTGTTTGTTGTCGGATTTATTGACATAAGAGAACAGCATATGAGGAACCAAAAGTTTGGTCTACCAGTCAGGTGTTTGGGCAATGTTTTCTGATAGATTGGGTAATTAGGGTCCTGCACAAACTCGAGTATAACCTGCAATGGCAGTAATCATATGGACCCGAATAACCTATGGAGTCTGACAAACTAATGGGTGGCCTTCTCTCTTTCTGTTTCTGAGGTAATTTTTTGCTACTCCAGAAAAAGACACTCAGTCTTAACCTCAGACAGAAAGAGGAAGAGAAGCCTAGCTGTAAGCTAGGAAATATCATGAGAAGGCTAGTTCTTGTGGGATCTTCAGCCCCTAAAGTCTATTGCGTGATGCCACATCAGCTGTTTTTTTGAGGTGGTTGGGCACTGAGGGAAGAACAGTAGTTTTGTGAAACTGGTTGTTGGTGACAATAGTTCTATTAATTAATTCATTTTTTCTGGGGAATAATCCCTGCACTTATTTTAATAAACCCAGCAACCATTTAGGGGAATCTCTAATTTAGTTGAATAAATTCTGGCTTTGGAAGAAAACTTCCAACTTTTAGGAAGACAAAAATCAGCTCTCAGAATATTATAAGGAGCTAAATTCAAAATGCAGCAAGGGCCATTCTTGGCAAAATGTTCAAACCTGGGTATTCAGAGTAATATGCCTACATCCACATATGGACACATAAATAGAAGTGGCCTGGTTTTCAAAGACACTGAGACCCTGAAGCTCCCACTGACTTCAATACGAACTTTGGGCTTGCAGCATTTCTGAAAATCTGGCTATTTTTATTTGGGTGGCTAAATACTGATTTAAGAACTTGAGGTAGGCACTGAGGTTTGAATATTTTTGCTGTTGATGACATCTATTGCTGTGTTGTGGCCAAATTCAGCCCTGATGTAAAGGGAAGGATTGGTGGGGATGGGAGGGTGTGTGTGTGTGTGGGGAGAACGCCACTGAAGTCAGGCTTTTGGCCTCTTACACCAGAGCCAAGAGAAACATAGTGATTAGGCACTGTACACACACTAATAATCTAATATAGTTTGGTGTTGAAGACTCTGGAGAGTCCTGCGCACATTTACATCATTCTAACAAACCAGATGAATATCTATTGCATTATCAAATGGAGAGGAAGGTTCTTTGTTATTGCCTGATCCAGTATGTTGAAGCTCACTGGAGCACAGCATTTTATTTGTTGGAACAATTATAATTACTTCAGCAGAAAGTAGCTCTCATGTCATGGCTGCTGACTACAAACCTGGTGGTAATTCTTACAGTCACCAGGGCATCACAAAGGCAGATTTGCTGAGGCCATTTGAACATACAGTTCTTGATTTCAGCAGGCAATCTGAGCTAGGTCACCCATATTCTGATGCTTAAAACTCATATTCTGTTGGCTAAAATAGAAGACTAGCCGTTAAGTAGATTGTGGGTGTGCAATTGTGGGAACAGGCCCAAGTACACATTTTAACAGAGTTCAATAACTGCTTGGTGTATTTCTGGTGCTAGTCTTTCCAAAGGTGGTAGAGAAGAAAGGATCACACCTGCTGCCTAGTGGAACTGCCCAGGTAGAGAGGAGGAAAAAAATTCAATCAAGCCACTTCAAGTGTGCAGCAATCACATAGGGTTCTAAGGGTATGGTTCCTAATGTAGGCACATTGCTTGTTGGAGCTCCCAGCTAGGCAGTGCGCTTCCATCCCCAGCCTCTAAGATGAGGTATTGTGCCCACCTGTGGTGTTTAGATGTTGCTTGTAATTATTAGAACTGGGAGCACTGGTTGTTGGGAGTCTGAAAGGACAGGAAACAGGAAGGAGGGGGGCGGAGTTTAGGAGGCTGAGTGAGATCTACCAAAGGTGCAGCAGCAGCTTGGTAAAGAGGTTTCCACTTTAAAAATAAAGTCTTGTTGAAGTTTGCTAGTGCCTTGCCTGGTTACTACAACATTTTGGCTACCAGGATGGATCTTCTGCACCTGAACCCACCCAAACCCTTTCTGCAAAGCCAGGTGAACCTCCAAATGCTTTTACTGCCTGGATCCATATGTTTGAGACTTATCTGCTTGCAAGCTGTGGTATATGCTTCTGAAGTAAGAAAGCGTGCTCTGCTAATCCACTGCCTTGGAGCAGAAGGGCAGCATATATTTTACACTTTTCCTCTTGTAGATGATAAATATGAGACTGCACTCACTGCATTAAAGAACTTTTTTGTGCCAAAAGGGAATGTAGTAGCTAATCACTACAGATTTCATGAGCCTGAGCAGAAACCAGGGGAGACTATAATGCAGTATATTGCTTTCCTGAGGAGTCTGATTGTAACTTGTGACTTTGGGAATATGGCAGATGAGATGATTAGAGACCAGCTTATTGAGAAAACAACCATGCTTCCTGTAAGAGATCACTTCTAGAACCACAACTTACACTAGAAAAAGCAATAACCATTGCTACTCAGTTTGAGTCAGCTATAGCTGAAGCCAAAATAATGAGCATGGATACAGGACTGTGACTCCTTTGCAGAAAAGTTCACTATCAGTGCGGACAAACAATTACAAGAGGATAACCTAATGAAAAAACACCAAATCAGCAAATGCAAATTACAGTAAAAGCATGCTTTCGCTGTGGATCCCCACAATACCTTGCAAGCTACACAGGATGTCCGGCAAAAGTAGCTCAGTGCAATCATTGCAAAAAGATTGAGCATTTTGCTAAATTATGTCGCAGTAGCCAGTTCAATCAACAGGTGCATGCAGTTACAATACCAGATGTAACTGTGCTGAGAGAGGACAAAATCACTAGTGCACATATTCCAGAACAAATAAAATGCACTGTAAACATTTCTGCCATACCCTCAGGCAAATCACACTCTATTCAGCTAACACTGGACCAGGGCCGGCTCCAGGCACCAGCTTAGCAAGCAGGTGCTTGGGGCGGCCACTCCGGAGAGGGGCGGCAGGTCCAGCTATTCGGCGGCAATTCGGTGGAAGGTCCCTTCCCAGTTGGAGAGAAGGACTTCCCGCTGAATTGCCGCAGATCACAATCACGGCTTTTTTTTTTTTTGGCTGCTTGGGGCGGCTAAATCCCTGGAGCCAGCCCTGTGTTGGACACTGGCTCAGCAGTATCTACACTACCTGATTCCATCTATTTGAATTACTTTAAAGATGTACCTCTTACTGAACCCAAACTTCAGCTGGTGTGCTATTTGAAAAACCATATTCCAGTACATGGCTGCCTGCCAGTAATAATTACTTTTGGTGATTGCTGTATAACTGCAGAGTTCTACATTGTCCACAAAGGCACTCCTATCCTTGGCAGAGATTTATTGGTTGCTTTAAATCTCAGGGTAGTTAATGGATGAATTGATCTCCTCATAGCAAGCACTCTTGGTGGTACATCACACAGTTCAAGCTGGGAACCCAACGACCAAAAAAGCTTGAGGAGAAAACTCGGCGTGCTTATTGGGTTTCGCAATAAAGTAAAATGCGGAATAAATTATGAACGCTGTAGCAGGTACAGATGTCCCAACATTTTTATAGGGACAGTCCCGATTTTGGGCTTTTCTAATAAACACTCCTAATTACCCCCCCCTCCAGCCCCGATTTTCACATTTGCTGTCTGTCACCACCTACTGTATGAGACAGAAATTAACATGCGCTTAACCAATTTTCAGTCGGAAGTCTGTTTCAGAGAAACTTAATATAAAACTTGTCAAAAGACATTATTGAAGAGATTAACACCTCAGAATGGGTTTCACCTATAATAGTGACGCAAAAGAAGGGTGGAGGCATTCACCTTTGTGTGAACTTAAGGGAGCCAAATAATGCTATTGTGATTGACAGCCATCCTCTTTCTCACATAGAAGTATTTGCAGACCTCCGTGGAGCAAAGATGTTTTCTACTCTTGATTTGCAGAGCACATACACCAGGTTATGTTGCATGAAGACAGCAGAGACCTCACAGCATTTATTACACACGAGGGACTATATCGTTTTAAACATGTTCCCTACGGTCTCGCATCAGACCCAACTGCCTTCCAAAAAATGATGCCATTGATTCTGAAGAATCAACATGGAGTTCAGGGCTATTTGGATGATATTATCATGTTTGGAAATACTACTGAGGAGCATGACAATAACCTGCAGTCTGTACTAAACTGCATCAGAAAAGCAGACCTCAAGTTCAATAGGTCCAAAAGCAAATTTAGACAAACTGAACTCTCCTTTCTGGGGCATACAGTTTCACAGGCTGAACTAAAATCTGGTCCAGATCATATCCTGGCAATTTCAAATGCTCCTCCTTCAACAGATTTGCAGACTTTACATTCCTTCTCAGATCTTACCTCTTGGTATGCAAAATTCATTCCCAATTATGCTTCTGTCATTGAACTGTTACGAGAATTACTACGGAGAAGTTCAACCTTAGTGTGGACAATGGATTCACAATCTGGTTTTGAAACTGTGAAAGACTTGATTGTACATAGTCCAGTACTTACACTATTCAGTCCTGCATTGTCCACAATTGTAACTACTGATGCTTCTGATTATGGACTTGGGGCTGTCCTCACACAGCTTCATGAGGACAATGCAGAGAGGACTGTTGCATTTGCTTCAAGGACACTAAGTAATGCTGAGAGAAAATATTCTGCAGTCGAAAAAGAAGCCCTTGCTTGTGTCTGGTCTACTGAAAAATGGAGAACTTACCTATAGGGCTGCACATTCAAGTTTCACGCAGCCCTTTGACGACGTTGCTCACCATGAAAGGACTGGGAAGAGCAGGATGTCATACTGCTAGATGGTCTGCAAGACTACTCTCTTTCAATTATGAACTGGACTATAAGCCTGGAAACAAAAATGTAGTAGCTGATTGCCTTTCTCGCCTGCCTTTGCCTTCACCAGATGGTCCACCGGAGGATGAGGATGTAGTAGTTGTGCTTATTACAAGCACTCTTACTGCAGTTACAAGAGAACAATTTCAAGCTGCTTGTTCAGCATGTCCAATTCAACAAAAACTATGGGAATTTCTGACGAAGAGATGGCCCAGTAACCCTAATAACCTTGACCCAGTTTTGCTGCCTTATTTTAGAGTTCGGGATGAACTTTCTTTGCTCGATGGCTGTGTGCTACGAGGTACACAACGCCTACTTGTGCCAGAAGAATTACAGTCAAAACTCATACACTTGGCACACGATACTCATCAAGGAATTGTCAGAACCAAACAAAGACTACGGGATCTGTATTGGTGGCCAGGGATGGACTCTCAAACTGAAGCACTCATAAAATGCTGTGTCACTTGATAAATGCATGATAAGACAGCAGTGACATGTACTCCTCCATTACAGCCTGTTCCTCTTCCTGAATCTGCAAGGGAAAAAGTGGCGATTGACATTGTAGGACCCTTTGATTCTGCTCCAATTGACTGTTGTTATGCCATCACTTTAATAGACTATTTCAGTAAATGGCCTGAGGTAGCATTTACATCGCAAATCTCTTCTGCTACAGCAATTAAGTTCCTCTCTTCAGTCTTTAGCAGAGAAGGTAACCTCAAAGAACTGGCTTCCGATAATGGTAGTGAATTTACTTCCCTGGAGTTAGAAACTTTTCTAGCAGAGAGGAACATTTTACACAGAAGGTCATCCCTATATTACCCTCAAGCCAATGGGGAAATCAAACAGTTTAACAGAAGTTTGAAAGAGTTTGCAAATGGCTCAGCTGGAAGGGTGATTGTGGATTACGTTCACTACTGATTTCTTACAAGCATACCTGGTTACACAACATGCCACAACACAAAGATCACCCGCAGAGTTACTGCATGGGAAACAGATGAATACTAAACTGAACATTGCTGGATTGTTAAAGGCACGACCTGAGGCCCGCCAAATGAGGATGATGTGAGAAAAACAGTTGAACAGAACCAAGCAAAGTATAAGGCTTTCACAGACAAGCAGCAGGGTGCTAAGGAACCAAAGATTGAGTGTGGTTCCTTCGTTAGAATACGAAAACTTGGAATTTTATGCAAAGGGGACCATAAATTCACAGCTCCTCTTAAAATCATAGAGAAGAAGGGACCTTACACCTATCGACTTTCTGATGGGCGAGTATGGAATGCTTCTTATCTTGCACTTGTCTATGCACCCAGAGGAGATTATGCCAACACCTAGTCTGCATTGGATGACTTCACCGTAGTATCAATACAACAAGACATTGCATTGGAACCGGGGCTTGAGAGACGGCCTGTCAGACCCAGACAACTACCTGTCTGGACTAGAGACTATGCTATGTAGTATCTACAGTGTTTTCAGTGTAATATTCCTGCCAATAGTATAGTGTCTTCTTTCCTATTTGTTCTTGTGGTTAGAACAACAATGTTTATTTTAATTGAGAGAGTTTCTTAAGAGAGGAGGGAATGTGATGTTTAGATGTTGCTTGTAATTATTAGAACTGGAGCACTGGCTGTTGTGAGTCTGAAAGGACAGGAAACAGGAAGGAGGGGGGAGGAATTGAGGAGGCTGAGTGAGAACTACCGAAAGTGCAGCAGCAGCTTGATAAAGAGGTTTCCACTTAAAAAATAAAGTCCTGTTGAAGTTTGTTAGTTCTTCGCCTGGTTACTGGACCACCAGCACAGTGGTTTCCAAGCACCTAAGAGTAGCTATCCTATTCTAAAATCTTTGCTCAGCATTTTCATAGATGTCCTGACAGTCTATCAGAGAACAAAATGTATGTCTTTTCCACTGCTTTTGACTCATATCAAATATGTTCTTTTACTCAGTATAAAAACTTGCTGGGCGTGGAAGTTAGGAGGTCTGAGAATCTTCATTTTTAGTCAATACTGATGACACAAGGCACGTTTAGGATGATTCAAGGAACTGTGTTTAATGCGACCAAACCAGGGTGAGGCTGTAAGCAGCAGATCATCAGGGAGGTGTTTTAGGACTTTGGCTGAATTGATCAGTTTTGTGAGACAAGATTAACAGGAATCCATGAGTTGGGCTAGCACTATAGTTTAAGCTAGAATCTATACTATTTCCATAAATCAATCCCTGTTCAAATTGGCACATCAAGAGGAATGCATGGCTATTGCTTACTAAAGCTTATTGAATTCAGTGTTGTAATTTTAAATTTATTTTCCTTCTGTAGGCAAGAAATAATTCACTGATAAGAGTGAGAGAGGTTTTTACTATATAACAGCTAACATGATTTAAATCTTTGTGACTTTAAAAATACCTGTGAAATACACAAGAAAAAACTGAAATAGAAATAATATTGAGAAATAAATAATACAGCACACACATCACTCTACTTTCCAGTATTTTCTGAGTTTGACCAGATCAGAAATATCACACAAAGTGCTCATCTGGTGGCATTTCTGCTTCCCATGCCAACAGAACCGAGGTGTTACAGCAACATATGAAATGACAAAGGGGCCTGCCTGATCAGTTCCCCATCACAACATGCAGAGTTTCCCCTTTTCGTGGCTCTCCCTGGGTAGGCTGAAGAGGGAGTGTTTGGTCAGTTTGGCAGTGCTGTTTAGCTCCAGCGTTGTAGAGGGCTCTCTGCAGGATCAAGGATCTATGGCTGGGGAAGTAGAGAGGCAGGCTGTGGGCCTGTTGGTGGCTGGGCTGAGGGGGAAACATTTCTCTCCTCTCCTCACTACCCACACCCTACAGAAAAGTTTATCAGCCTGAGGTATTTGGAATCTTCATGCACTAAGGCGAGAACTTCTTACCTCTCCCATTCCTCACACAGAAAAGATTTCCAGGGAACCTCCTTGAGGGGTTCCTCAGAGACACTATTCCTTTAAGAGTCAGTTATTTTCACAGAACTGGACAATTCAAATTGAAAAGGGTGGAGGGGTTGGGGGAGGGGCTCCAAACTTGACATTTGTTTAAAAACTAAAACCTCAAAAAGGATTTGAATTTGGTTCATTTTGAATTGCTTTGATATTTTAGGCCAATTCTCACTTAATCTGAACCAGTTTGCCCATCAGTTTTCTGGTGGCCAAAACAAAGAGCCAGAAAATACAGCATATTCCTTATGCATAGTTTTCATTTAGAGATACTTTGAGATCTCATTTAGAGTTCTGAGTGTTTGCTAAATAGGGTGTATGCCAACAATCTTGCACGAAAACATTGCTGATGACCTTATACCTATTAAATAATGCAAATGTTCTTCCTGTTTGCCAAACAATATGACAGTGGGGATCACTGCTATGCACTGGGGAGGCATGAACTATAAATGGCTTTATCCTTTTTTAATTAGGCCATGTCTAATTAAAAAGGTGGCATGCAATTACCAGCATTCATAAAATGTTTTCCAAGTCAGCATGACTCATGGATGTGGATGGGGAAAGAGGGCACTTTAATATACTACATGTATATATGCTTTTGCTGTGCAGCTATTCCTTGTAATCACAAGCAGGTTTGTTTGAATTATTTATTTTGTATATGCGTTTTTTGTTGTTTACTGTCCAACACAACAGCTAGGCTGGTGTCATTTTACAAATAGCGTTGGTTAATGATGTTTGGATGGTCCATATATGGGAAATCTGATTTTGGGGTCAAATTTAGGATTCCCAAAGGGCAAATGAATTTGAGAGAGGGAGCCAGAAGGGGAATTTAACAGTTCAAAATGACAGGGTAATTAAAGAACTGATGCTGAATTATTAAAGTCAATAGGAGTTATTCCATTCAGTTAAATGGAACAGGAACAGGCCCCAGAACTTCAAGGATCCCACTCAAATCAGCCCACCAATGACTGAGTCACTACTTTGAGAGACATGTGCAAGCCCTTCTTCCAGGGATATTACTGCATATGAAACATGGATATGATGCTATTGTTGTCTGCCTTCTAGCCTGGTCATATGTAGAATCATAGAAGGACTGGAAAGGTCCTCGACAGGGCTGGATTTCCAATTAGGCACAGTAGGCACATGCCTAGGGGCGCCAGTGTTCTAGGGGCACCTAAAAGTTAAAAGTGGATTTAAAGTTTCCTTTTTTACAGAAAACACAAAGGTCAACTGTTGGAAGAGATGGGGGGCACTGATGATGCTGTGCCTAGTGCATGTAATGTGTAAATCCGGCCTTGGTCCTCAATAGCTATCTAGTCTAGTCTCCTGCACTGAGGTAGGACTAAATATTATCTAGACCATCCCTGACAGGTCTTTGAGTAATCTGTTCTTAAAAACCTCCGGTGATGGAGATTTCATAATTTCATTAAGTAATTTGTTCCATTGCTTAACTATCCTTACAGTTAGGAACTTTTTCTTAATGTCTAACCTAAATCTCCCTTGCTGCAATTCAAGCCCATTACTTCTTGTCCTGTCCTGAATTGATAAGGAGAACAATTTATCGCCCACCTCTTAATAATGGCTTTTTACATACTTAGGCCTGGTCTACACTTGGGGTGGGAGGAGGAATATTGATCCAAGTTATGCAACTTCAGCTACGTGAATAATGTAGCTGAAGTCGACGTATTTGGATCTACTTACCACAGTGCCTTCACTGTGGTAAGTCAACAGCTGACGTTCCCTTGCTGACTCCGCCTGCGCCTCTCGCTCCGGTGGAGTACTGGAGTTGACGGGAGAGTGCTCGGTGGTCGATTTATCGCGTCTATGCCTGTTGATCCAGTGGGTAATGTAGACAAGCCCTTGAAGACTGTTATCATGCCCCTCAGTAGCCTTCTCTTTTCCAGATTAAACAAATCCATTTTTTTCAGTCTTTCCTCGTAGATCATGTTTCTAGACCTTTACTCAGTTTTGTTGCTCTCCTCTGAACTTCCTCGAATTTGTTCACATCTTTCCTAACATGGGTGCGCAGAACTGGACACAGTACTCCAGTTGAGCTTTATCACTGCTGAGTAGATGGAAGAATTAATTCTTGTGTCTGCCTTACAAAACTCCTGGTAATATACCCCAGAATTATGTTCACTTTTTTTGCAACAGTATTACATTGTTGACTCTCATTTAGTTTGTGATCCACTCTAACCCCTATATCCTTTTCTGCAGTACTCCTCCTTAGGTGGTCATTTCCCATTTTGTATGTGCGCAACTGATTATTCCTTCCAAGGTGTAGTACTTAGCATTTGTCCTTATTGAATTTTATCATATTTATTTCAAACTGTTTCTCCACTTTGTCAAGATCATTTTGAATTCTAAGCTGGTCTTGTAAAGTGCTTGCAACTTCTCCTAACTTGGTATTGTCTGCAAACTTTATAAGTATATTCTCTATGCTATTATCCAAATAATTATAAAGATATTGAATAGAACTGGACCCAGGACAGATCCCTGCAGGATTGTCAGGAATTCAGCTGCCTCTGGGCTTGGTTGTCTAGCAACTCAGTGAACTGGGCTGGGCCCAATAAACACACACTAAATGACTCTGTTCCTTGATTGGTCAAAACAGCCAAACAGATTGCCATTTAAGCTTTGTAGCAACAGCACCACAGTGGCTACTCAATGCATTCCATGCCAGCAACTGTGCCATACGTGCTTCATGTCCAGGCCTTGCTCCACCTTTGCCTGCTCCACTCCTGCCTTAGTTCCTGCCTGCTTCTGAACTCCTGATTCTAACTTCTGGTTCTGACCACTGGCTTGTTCCCGACCATGCCTCTGATTCTACTCCAACCACTACAGTGGGTTCTTGCTCTGACCACTAGGTCGCACTGCCTACGCCTTGGTGTGTGATTGAGATCCCGCTCAATAGGCCATTCCAGCTTGATTGTGATATATCTATCCACAAAGCTTGTTACCCCAACAAAGAAGGATATTAGGTTCGTTTGACGTGATTTGTTCTTGACATCCATGTTGACTGTTGCTTATCACATTATTATCTTTTAGGTACTTCCAGACTGATTGTTTGATTATTTGCTCCATTATATTTCTGGGTACTGAAGTTAAGCCGACTGATCTAAAGTTCCCCACATTGTTCTTATTTCCCTTTTCATAGATAGATACTATATATTCCCTTTTCTAGTTTTCTGGGATCTCTCTTGTCTTCAATGAGTTCTCAAAGACAATTGCTAATGACTCATCTCTTTATCAAGTTTCTTAAGTATTCTAAAGGAGTACTTGTATTTTGTCAGGCTCTGCCAATGTGAAGACCTCTAACTTGTCCATGTAATTCTTAACTTGTTCTTTCCCTACTGTTATCTCATATCCTACCTCATGTACATTGCTGTTCAGTATGTTAGTCGTCCGATCCCTACTAACCCTTTTGGGGAAAACTGAAACAAAAAAGGCATTTAATACTTTGGCCATTGTTGTGTTTTTGGTTATTGTCTTTCCCTCCTCACTGAGTAATGAGCCTACTCTGTCCTTGGTCTTCCTCTTGCTTCTAATTTATTTGTAAAATGTTTTCTTGTTACCCTTTATGTCCCTAGTTAATTTAATTTCATTTTGTGCCTTGGCCTTCCTAACTTTGTCCCTTCATGCTTGTGGTTTTTTTTTTGTTGTTGTTTTTTTTAATATTTATCGTTTGTAATTTGACCTAGTTTCCACTTTTTTGTAGGACTTTTTCCTGATTTCAGGCCATTGAAGATCACCTGGTTAAGCCAGATACTCCCCATCTTTCCTGTGCAGTGGGATAGTTTGTTTTTGAACATTTAATTATGTCTCTTTAAAAAATGGCCATCCCTCCCTGCATGTCCTTCCTGAACAAGCTATCCCCTTTTATAGAAATATTCTAGTCATATGAATTATCTCACCATGTCTCTGTGATGCCAAACCACAGAACTGGGTTATTACTTATAATTTTACCATAATATTGCTCAAAGGTCCCTACTGAGGGGAACGTCTGTACTAAGGGGACCTCTGTGCTAAGTGTCAAGCCTTTGGAGCTTACAGTCTAAATGAAGAAGATAGACAAAGGGTGGGGAAAGGAAATATTTTTATCCTCATTTATTTATAGATGAGGAACTGAGACTCGGAGAAGTCATGTGATTCACCCAGAGTCATAGAGGAAATCTGTGGCAGAGCTAGGAACTGACACCATGATGTTGACTCTTCAGTCGAGTCTTCCCCACAGTCCCACTCTCGAGAGCTCTCTGTTGGAAATGCTTATTGTGGATATTAATACACATCATCCTCATGTAAAACACAATGAAATGATGTATCAAAGTACAGTACAGACCCGTTTAGGCACAGATGTCGGGAGTCAATCCGTCATGACCGTGTGTTAACGGACCACAGGTTAAAAGGGCCATGCTGAAATACCTTAAGATATCTATGTATACACGTATAATTATCTAGGATTACATACGTATTCACAGCGTCCCAAGTACTGCAGGCCTATCTGTTAACAGCGCTTTGCAAGAATATAAATTCAAATGTGTAATCTAATAAAAACATTATTACTACTACACAGGGGTGAATGTAACTCAAGACACTTACTGGTACAGGGCAGGGGCAGCTCTGGCCCCCAGAAGGGGTGGGGCCTCAGGCAGAAGGGGCGGGGCTAGGGGTCAGCCCCAGCCAGCCCTTAGAGGCCACCTGGTCTGCGCCGCTCGGGGTTCCCATTGTGATTTAAGGGGTCTTGGGCTCTGGACGCTGCTGCTGCGATAGTGGCATCCAGAGCCCCAGGCCCTTTTCAGTTGCTGGTCCCGGGGCAGCTGCTCCCTTTGCCCTCCCCCCACCCGTTGGTGGCTGAGGGGGGGTGCAAAAGGGGCAGGGACATTAAAGTGCTGCAGGGTCTTTTGCCGCGGCAGTGCTTTAACATTGCTGCGTTTCCCTCTCCCCCCATCGGCCCTGCCCTTTTTGCCTCCCCCAGCGGCGGCCCTGCTGATAAGGTCGCTACCGGCAGGGCCACTAACGGCGGGGGGGGAGGGGCAGCAACATTGTTATTGAAATGGAACTCCTGGATACTGAACCCAACCCTTGTTGCTGCCAACTCAGAGGGGCAGAAGGGTTACATATATGTTCCAAATTTCTACTTTTTGGGGGCGGGATTGAAGGAAAGCGAAGTAGACTGGAGTAAGGGGGACATACACACTAAAGTTGAAGGTACCTTTTCCAAATGTATTAGGGACAAACAGGCCTCTCTAACTTTTTTGCCGCCCCAAGCAAAAAAAAAAGAGCACTGCCCTGCTGTAACACCCCCGTCCCCCCTGAGCACTGCCGCCCAAGGCCCTGCCCGCCCCGAGCACTGCGCTGTCCAAGCCCCCGCCCCCCATGCTGCGCTGCCGAAACACACACACCCTCTGAGCACCGCCAGGTGGAAACAAAAACAAACAAACAAACAAAAAACCCGAGCGCCGCCCTGCCCCAAGCATTACCATTGTAATTTCAGCATGCATGATCAGAGCCAGTATAAAACTGGATGTCTCTTTTGGGTGAGAATAGGGGATAAATAAATGTACAGATCCTGCAACATCTTTCCGTCAGCTTGCATTTATCATGTATAGCTTCCAATGTACTGTGCTATTTTGTTAAACATGTTCTTCAGCAAATTCTGTCAGCATGGTTATGTACTATTAGAAAGAAACTTAATTCTCCATTTCCTCAAATAAGTTTGAGGGCGGGAAGAAGGTAAAATTTCAAATGTCAACTTCATAATGATTTGCAGACTAAATCCTGATCTGCAGCTGTCCCAGGACTGCCTGTGTCTGCATAGGGGGAGGGATAGCTCAGTGGTTTGAGCATTGGCCTGCTAAACCCAGAGTTGTGAGTTCAGTCCTTGAGGGGGCCATTTAGGGATTTGGCGATTGGTCCTGCTTTGAGCAGGGGGTTGGACTAGATGATCTCCTGAGGTCCCTTCCAACCCTAATAATCTATGATTAAAGCGCCGCCATGGCAGTGCTTTAAGAATGGTCCTTTGCTGTGGCAGCACTTTGAGGATCCTTAAAACGCTGCCACAGCAAAGGACCATTCTTTAAGTGCTGCTGTGGCAGCGCTTTAACGTTGCTGCCCCTTCTCCCTGCTCCCCATTGGTGGTAAAGACGTACAACACATTTCCGCTCCGCACTTCCTGTCAATTTCTATGTCAGTGAGTTAGTGAGAAAATCTGTAGTGCTACATAGCAAGTTCCTATACTACATGTTAATGAGTCTCACGTGTTAAATAGGTAGCACTGGGAGGCACGGCATTACCGTGTGTTAAGTGGATTCATGCGTAAACAGGTCTGTGCTGTAATTTAAAAACACTTGCTGAGATGTGGAGGGCTGCTAAAAACTTGGAAAGCAAACTTTTGCCTGAGGTTTCACCCTTCGCAGCTACCTACCACCATGGGCTAAAGTACAAGGATCACGTTCATATTCCACACACGATCCTTACATTATGCAAGAGTGTCCTTTACTAGGTATACTCCTTGCATGTTAATGCATTACACTTGAGTGACACATCCATGTATCAGCCATATATGATCCTTGCACTATTTTTGTTGGCACAGGACCAAAATATAAGGAAAAACAAAAAAAATCTCCACTCTCCCTCATGTAATGTAGCGTAGTGATTAATATGAACAAAGCAACAGGGTATGTAACTATATTCTGTCACTATACCTTGTGCTCCTTGCATGTCTCTTTACCTACTTGGTTCAGAAAGCAGAAGCTGAGCATGAGTATGGCTGGCAGCTATCAGGGCTGAGCTTTGGAATCATATTTTCCTGTAGTGGAAAACACTAGGTAAAGATCTAGTAACTAGATTAAGTTTGTAAATGCTTCATTGGCTGGCTTTGCAGTTTTCTCTGAATGGCTAAGTGCCAGTTCTGAAATATTTCTAGGCCTTTGCCATGATGAAGCAGCTGATGAGCTGTCTGGGTTATGATTTCCTCCCATGTCCCAATTTCCTTTTGATTTAACTTAAGTTTTCAGGAATGCGCTCGTATCTATAGAATGTGAGAACAGAATCTTGTGTAAACTCTGAGTTTGGCAGCCAGTGTTATCCAGTGGCAACAGAAGAAGATTGAGGCCTTGTCTACACTTGAAATGCTACAGCAGCACAGCTGCATCTCTGCAGTTACATTGCTGTAGTGCTTCAGTGTTGACACTACTGTGCCAATGGGAGGTATTCTCCTGTTAGCATAGGTAATCCATCTCCCTAAGAAGTGGTAGTTAGGTTGATGGAAGAATTCTTCTGTGTGATGTTTATTCAATGATTTAGCTCCTCTCAAGTATGTTGCTCAGGGTTGTGGGTTTTTCACACCCCTGAGCAGTGTAGCTGGATCAAACTAATTTTCAAATGTAGACAAATCTCTGGAAAGTTAATCCAAATTAACTATTGAAGTAGATTAATTAAACAGCATTAGATCCCTGTGTGAACACTCGTATTCAGAATGAAAGTGGCCTTAATTCAGTTTAGCTTCATTCACTTTGCAAGTGAAGGAAACTAAATCAAATTAAGGCTACTTAAATTCTGAAGGAAAGTATTCACATAAGGATTTAATGCAGTTCAACCAATCCACTTCAAATTCACATCTTTAATTAATCCAGATCAATTTTCCTGGATGTCCCTGTGTAAACAAATTTTAGGAGGCAGGATACCTGGGTTCTATTTCCAACTGCTCTTCACTTTTTAAGTGATATTACATTTACCATTTGTACCTCTCTGCACTTCAGTTTTCCCATTTATAAAATGAGGATAGCAATACCTACCCTTCATCGTATAGCATGTTGATATTCTTAGATAAAAATTAATATATTTGTGCAAACTGTTGTAATAGTGATATCAAGTTTACAATGCAGCAAAGAGTTCTGTGGCACCTTACAGACTAATGGACGTATTGGAGCATGAGCTTTCGTGGGTGAATACCCACTTCGTCGGACGCATCCGACGAAGTGGGTATTCACCCACGAAAGCTCGTGCTCGAATACGTCTGTTAGTCTCTAAGTTGCCGCAGGATTCTTTGCTGCTTTTACAGATCCAGACTAACATGGCTACCCCTCTGAAGTTTAAAATGGTAAAACCAGATCAATGCCAACAGCCATGTTCACTAATTTCTAATATATTACAACAACCTGGGACTGAAAAACCCTCCTTCAGTACTCTTGCATATGAATCTATTTCACATCTGTGTTCAATTCAAGAATTAAAAGTAAGGCTTTTAACTGCTTTTGTGCACAGAGTGCTTGATTACAGAATCCCAGATATGTAATCATTTCATGTTCCTGCCAAATAGCTGACAGCTCTGGCTCTGCTATCCTGTATGTATTCCATGTGGCTCACACCTCATGTGATTAGAGATAGACAAGTGCACAAATGTTTTGTAAAAAGTGTTTTAATACAAGATAACGCCTTGAAGTGTGTTAGGTACATTGTGCCATTTACCCAGATAGAACCAGATACATGGAATTGCTTTAGATGGAACAAGGTTAAAAAATACATTAGGAAAAAGCAATGAAAAAATAACTTCATTTGAAGTGAAAATGCTCCTAGACAGGGGCGGCTCCAGGCCCCAGCTTTGCCAAGTGTGTGCTTGGGGCGGCAAGCCGCGGGGACGCTCTGCTGGCACCGTGAGGGCGGCAGGCAGGCTGCCCTTGGCGACTTGGCTGTGGAGGGTGTGCTGGTCCCGCGGCTTCGGGACCAGTAGACCGTCCGCACGCAAGCTGCGGATGGCAGCCTGCCTGCCGTGCTTGAGGCGGCAAAATTCCTAGAGCTGCCCCTGCTCCTAGAGCTGTAAAATGTATCATTGTTAATCATTCCCAGCAGCACGGAGCAATGTCAATTAAAACAAGTATTTATGCTTCACCAGCATGTATTAATTCTCACTTGCTGATCAGTGTATTTTATAAGACCTATATGTACAATCCCACATATCATAGAAGATGGTCCCTACCGCAAACAGCTTAAATGAGTGTTGGTCTCATGTGTAAAACTTACTTTTTCAATAAGAAATTGTTGGTATACATTAATTGACCATGTCTTTTCTAATTGTTTTCAAATCTTTAGATACCAAAAAAATATAATGCCTGAAAAACAATTACACTGTCAAAAGATTTCTAAAAATAGCAATTAATTGCAAGATCAAAAAAGTCACATTTAATTGCAGTTTTAATTGAACTGTTAAACAACAATAGAATACCAATTTAAATTTATTATAAATATTTTGGATGCTTTTCTATTGCAGCATGGCAGGCACTCACCACCACGCCACCTCCTGCTGGTTACCTTGAGGATTAGCTCTTCCAGCTCCAGAGTGCCTTCTTCTGCCAGTGTCTCCCTACCAGTACCTGCTTCATTTCAATCTCTGCCACTGTACTTCAGGCCCTGCGTCCCTCCTGGCCCACGGTACTGCCCCACAGCAGTGCCCCCAGACTCAGGGTTCTTCCCTTTCCTGGGGAACCACAATCCCCTAAGCCCACCTCAGTGACCCACTGCCAGTCTTCATCTAGTTCCTTCCCTCAGGGGCACACTGCAGTCTGAAATGGCCATTCATCATCGGCAAGGGGGTTGGACCTGCTGCTTCTTCCTTCCCTGGCTGCTTTCTCACAGCTCCAGTACCTCCTCAGGCCTTGGAAGCAAAGTCTCAGCCAGGGCAATCACCAGGCTGGAGCTCCTCCTGCTCTTCCCAGCACTGTTCTGTCCAAGGTACCCCCTTCTGCTTACAGGTAGCCAGTCCTTCCCTCTCTAAGGCTGGAGAGCAACTGGCAACCTTTTGGCCCTGCAGCCCTTTTTTAGGGCCCAGCCTGGCCCTGACTGACTGCCTCTCAGATTTCTCTGATTGACTGTCAGCCCCAGCCCTCCCCAAGGGTTGGCTTTTAACCCTTTCTGAGCCGGAGCGGGGTGACTGCATCAATATACATTTTCAAGTATATTGATTTCAATTACAACACAGAATACAAAATATACAGTGCTCACTTTATATTATTTTTATTACACATATTTGCACTGTAAAAAAATAGTATTTTTCAATTCACCTCATACAAGTACTGTAGTGCAATCTCTTTATCGTGAAAGTGCAACTTACAAATGTCAAATTATTATTTTTTTATATAACTGTACTCAAAAAACAAAACAATGTAAAACTTTAGAGCCTACAAGTCAAAGCATGAATGGGCACATGAATGTTTGGTATACCTGGCACATAAGTATCTTGCATCACTGGCTACAACAGTGCCATACGAACGCCTGTTCTCACTTTCAGGTGACATTGTAAATAAGAAGTGGGCAGCATTATCTCCCGTAAATGTAAAAACATGTTTGTCTTAGAAATTGGCTGAACAAGAAGTAGGACTGAGTGGACTTGTATGAGATGAATTGAAAAATCCGATTTCTTTTATCTTTTTACAGTGCAAATATTTGTAATAAAAATAATATAAAATGGGCACAGTATACTTTGTATTCTGTGTTGTAAATGAAATCACTATATTTGAAAATGTAGAAAAAATCCCCAAATATTTATAATAAATTTAAATTGATATTCTATTATTGTTTAACAGAGTGACTAAATCTGTAATTAATCACAACCATTTAAAAAATCTAGTTAATTTGTTTTGTGTTAATTGCACGTATTAACTATGATTGACAGCCCTAAAAAGAATAACTTATTTTGCATAACGAGGACTTGTGGTTAAAGTGATTTAAGTAAAACTGGGATTTACTGTATGTATTCTTCGTTTTCTAAATATTGGGATAAATTTAGAGCATATGTTTGTATGACTGTATCACCAATTGATAGAATTATAGAAGAGGTAAAAGCAGGACTAGAAGTACAGTAAACTAAAGTGAGCCTCATGCGAATGTTGCATTGCTGTACTTAAGGCTCTCTTAACTATGTTGAAAGCTGAATGCTGTACATGTTAAATTTTACATAACCAAGCAAATGCTTAGAGCAAAAAATTGTGTTTCCATAAGTGGTTGTACTACTGGTAAGTTACTGTTGACCAGTTTTCTGTTTTGTTACCACTCTCCATGCAAGGGCAGAGGTCGCACTAACATTACATCCAGGTGGCAAAATTTTCCATGTGTGAAAAGTGCACAATTAACTTTGTACTGCAAAGAGATGACACATCTACTACCACACTGGGAACAGTTTCTGTACTAGCATCCACAATGCAATTTAGGCTTCAGAAATCTAACAACATATAAATAGCATAAAACTTGCTATATTAAATTCTGAACATTAATATGTTAATTAAAAATAATTCATTTTAACTCTTGCTTCCCTCCATATACTGTCTGTGCTGAGTTGGTTGGGGTTTTACATGGAGAAAGTGCACCAATTTCTCATTGATACTTTGAATATTAAGTCTATTATTCTTCTGGGAAATAAAAGGGACTCTTTATACAGGAGGTCCAGTCACAGAAATGATGTGAGTCCATGTGACAAGCCAGTGTATGCAGCAGCTGGTCAGATGGGGAAAGGAACTGAAAACTTAATTGTAAGGCTTAAGCATGTGAGTAGTTCCACTGAAGTCACTTGGTCCCAGTGGGAGTTTAGTCATGTTTAAAGCTAAGTGCGTATGTAAGTGTTTGCGGTGTTTGTCAGCTTCTTGAAGCAAACACCTCTCTTGTTCTTGTTCTGTGTAGCATCATGTACTCTTCAGGCATTGTGTAAATAATAGTAGGGTCCTCAGTCTTTAGGGGAATCAAGAGCTTCATGGCAATTATTTTTAAGCCAGCAGGAGTTCAGTGGGGGAGAGAGAAAGTTGATAACTCTGGGGTCTGAGATTGTCAGCTGGAAAAAACCCCCAAACCCTAAAGGAATTAAACTTTCAGCGTTTGGCAAATACCAAACAACTCAGCATTCAGTGCAAGGATAGACTAATCTCTTTTAAAGTTATTAATATTACTAGCTGCAATAGTAAGAGTATTAGTAATGTGTGATAGACTATGTCAATGTGTATAATTTCTAATTAAAAGTCTGCTCTGAATAATTAAAAAGTCTGCTAGTAAACATATAATCAACATAGTGCTACTTTACTATTTGCTCATGACTCCAAGATATTTTAATAGATAATGTCTGTCTGTAAAAATGACTCATCATCTCTAAATCAGTTACTGTCTGAGAAACACTGGAGTATCAAAAGCCTTTGGAAAACAGCATGTTTTTATGCCCTCTGTATCACAATATACAGTGTCTTTAACAAACTTTAGCTGGTGAAGGGGTCACTGTAGCTTCTGAAGTCACATCATGCTCCTCTCTCCAGTTTGTTGCAAGCTATAAAGCTCTTTGGTTATTTCTGTGTGGAAAATATACAAATGTATGCCTATTTCCTTTGTAGTCATCTTTCTTCCTCCTGCACTTAAGCATTTTCCGATGGTAATTTATATACAGTAAACACTGACGTCCCAGAGGCTGCACTTCCTCTATCTTCATCAGTCAATGCATTCAAATACCAAGCTATTTAAGCTATGTTAGGCAGACTCAAGGCAGGTATACATTATCTCCTCAATGTTTTGACTGTGCTGTTCTCAAGGAGCCTGATTCTCTTCTCATTTGCACTTTGTGTAGCTATCTGTGCCTGTAAAAGGGGGATATAAAATGCTATCATTTGGATCTGGCAGTGTTTGAGACCCACTTTGCACAACCCAAGATGCCAAATACTGGGGATCAAGACTGAGTCTATTTTATATATTTGTAAGGGACAGGAATTGAACTCTTTCAAGTGGTCACATTATCTCTATTTTGAAGTAATTATAAGTTGAAAAAGCTACTGGGGGGAAGCTGTACTAGACTTGATTTTAACAAATAGGGAGGAACTCGTTGAGAATTTGAAAGTAGAAGGAAGCTTGGGTGAAAGTGATCATGAAATCATAGAGTTTGCAATTCTAAGGAAGAGTAGAAGGGAGTACAGCAAAATAGAGATAATTGATTTCAAGAAGGCAGATTTTGGTAAGCTCAGAGAGCTGATAGGTAAGGTCCCATGGGAATCAAGACTGAGGGGAAAAACAACTGAGGAGAGTTGGCAGTTCTTCAAAGGGACACTATTAAGGGCCCAAAGAGTCTATTTCCGGATGGGTGGACAAGATAGATAAATTGGCAAAAAGACAACCTGTAAACTGACAGATCTTAAGTGACCTTACAATAATGACAGGAGTCATATAAAAATGGAACTAGGTCAGATTACAAGATGGATATAGCAAAATACACAGGAATGCAGGGGCAAGATTAGAAAGGCAAAGGCACAAAATGAGCTCAAACTAGCTATGGATAAAAGGAAACAAGAAGACTTTTATGTCAATACATTGAGAGCAAGAGGAGACCAAGGACAGGGTAGGCCCATTGCTTCAGTGAGGAGGGAGGAACAATAACAGGAACATTGTGAACATGGCAGAGATGTTCATGAGTTCTGTTTTGGTCTTCACTGGAAGTTGAAGGAGTCTAATAGGATGTTATATGTGAGTGGTATAGTGTTAGAGATAATATAAAAAGACCAAGTTAAAAATCACTTAGAAAAGTTAGATGCCCTGCAAGTCACCAGGCTGATGAAATGCATCCTAGATACTCAAGGAGTTAATAGAGGAGGTATCTGAGCCTCTCGCTATTATCTTGTGAAAGTCATGGAGACGGGGGGAATTCCAGAAGACTGGAAAGGGCAAATGTGCCGATCTAGATAAAGTGGAATAAAAACAAACCGGGAAACTCCAGACAGTTGATTATACTCTCGTGCCAGGGATAATGGAGCGAAGTTAATTAAGAGAATACTTGCAACCTTGGAGGTGGTAGGTGATAGGAATAGCCAGCTGTGGATTTGTAAAGAACAATCGTGTCACCCAATCTGATAGCTTCTTTGATAGGCATACGAGCCTTGTGGATAAGGGAGAAGCGGTGGATGTGTATACCTACGAACTTTAGTAAGGCATTTGATACGGTCTTGCATGATATTCTTATCGATAAACTGAGGCAATACAATTATATTGGGCTCTATAATGTGGGTGCATAACTGGCTGGATAACCGTACTCGGCAGGTGGTTTTATGGCTCCCAATTCTGCTGGAGTATAACAAGGTGGGGTTCCTCAGGGGTGTGTTTTGGGCGGCTCTGTTCATATCTTCTTTCAACGATTAGAAACTGCGGAGTAAGTACGCTTATTAGTTTGCGGACTACCAAAGATAAGGGATTGCAACTGCTTTGGAGGACAGGGTCAAATTCAACATGATCCTGGACAAATTGGAGTGGTCTGAAGTTAACCGGATGAAGTTCAATAAAGACAATGCAAAGTGTCCTTAGGAAGGACAATCAGTTTCACACACATACAGTGGGAGAGACTGTCTAGGAGAGGAGATGGCCAAGAAGAGATCTAGGGGTATGTGGACCCAGCTAATATGAGTCAACAGTGTGATACTGTGCAAAAAAGCAACGTGATTTGGGATGCTTTAACCGGTGGGTGTTAACAAGACATGGAAAGTATTCTTTCTCGCTTCTCTGCACTGGTTAGGCCTTAACTGGAATACTGTGTCCAATTCTGGGCACTGCATTTCAAGATGTGGAGAAATTGAGAGAGGTCAGCGTAGAGAGAGAGCAACAAAAATGATTAAAGTGCTTGAGAACATGACCTATGAAGAGGCTGAAGAATTGGGTTCGTTAGTTTGGCAAAGAGAGACTGAGAGGGAACATGCCCTATGAAGAGGTGTGAAAGAATTGGGTCGGTTAGTTTGGAAAAGAAGAGCTGAGAGGGACATAAGTAGCAGTTTTCAGGTATCGTAAAAGGTGTCATCAGGGGGAGGGAGAAACTTGTTCACCTTAGTCTCTAAAGATAGACAAGAAGCAATGGCTTAAACTGCAGCAGAGGAGATTTAGGTTGGAATTAGGAAAAGTTCCTAACTGT
Source organism: Chelonoidis abingdonii (assembly GCF_003597395.2). Lineage (NCBI taxonomy): Eukaryota > Metazoa > Chordata > Testudines > Testudinidae > Chelonoidis > Chelonoidis abingdonii. The sequence goes on along the minus strand of NC_133775.1, from coordinate 43,122,208 downwards.
CAGGAAGTTAAACACTGGATTAAATTGCTAGGAGGTTGGTGGAATCTCCATCTCTTGGGAGACATTTCCGAGTAGGTTGAGTTAAATGTCCTATCAGGGCTGGTCTAGAGGTATTAGGTCCTGCCATGAGGGCGGGGGGATGATCGTGCCTTCTGAGGTCCCTTCGTCCTAGCTCTCTCTATGAATCACTAATAGTGTAGATTCCAGGTGTGACCCAGATGTGTCTGATCTGTTATAGGGACCGATGCCCAATTTTTGGCATTTCTTTTTTTATAGGCTCCATTACCTCACCCGTCCCAATTTTTTCACCTTGCTGTCTGGTCACTCTATTCACATACGTACATCAATCCAATGAAAATTTTTTCCATGATGATAATCAAAATGTATAGATAGGCAAATGAAAAAAAACTTTAGCGTCACTTAATGTTTATTAAGATATGTTATTGTATGTAATGATCGGATACTACATACTAAAGCACAGTATGGGGGAGGTAACCAGCCCTCTGTGGAGAAAGAATGGTTCAGGAGCTATGTGAACAAGGCTGGACGAGACAGTCCATAGGGGCCGGATGTTGATTGCAGAGCCATTGGCCATTATCTTTGAAAATCTCATGGCGACTGGGGGAGTCCTGGATCTGGGAAAAGGCTAAGGCCAGTCAGCCTCACCTCAGTCTCTGGAAAAATCATGGAGCAGGTCCTCAGAATACACTTTGAATGGCACTTGAGGAGAGGAAGTGATCACGGAACAGTCGCTGGATTCACCAAGGGCAGTCATGCCTGACTAACTAATTGCCTTCTCATGATGAGATAGCGCTCTCTTGTGGATGACGGGAAAGCGTGGACTGTTATTCTGATAGCAAAGCTTTGATATGGTCTCCACAGTTATTTGCCACAAGTATTAGATGGTGATGTGAATGGACTATTAAGGTGGATAGAAAGCTGACTAGATCAGTGGGCTCATGGGTAGAGATTAATGGCTCCATGTCTAGTTGCAGCTGATATCAAGTGGAGTGCCCAAGGGTCGGTCTGGGGTGGTTTTTTCAATATCTTTCATTAATGACTCTGGAGGATGGCATGGTGTGTACCTCAGCAAGTTTGCAGATGACCTAACTGGGAGAGGAGTATATCAGAGTGACCTAGACAATTAAGGATTGCGGCAAAAGAAATGATGAGGTTCACAAGGACAGTCAGAGTCCTGCCATGGATGGAAGCCTCCTGCATGCTACGACTAGGGAACAAGGGGTAGCAGCAGTTCTGCAGAAAAGGACCTAGGGGTTACAATGGCCGAGGAACTGGATTTGAGTCGACGTGTGCCCTTGTTGCCAAGAGGCTAGGCATTTGGTGGTACTGTAAGTAGGAGCATTGCAGCAAAATGGAGGGACGTGATCATTCCCCTCTATTCAGCATTGGTGAGGCCTCATCTGGTACTTGTGTCCAGTTTTGGGCCCCACAATTCAAGAAGGATGTGAAAAATTGGAAAGTTCCGATGAGGGCAACAAAATGTTAGGGGCTGGAGCCATATTATGGCGAGAGGCTGAGGGAACTGGATTATTTGTCTGCGTCGAAGAGACAGCAATGAGGGGGATGGATAGCTGTCGTCAACTACCTGAAGAGGTGTTCCAATAGATGATAGATCTGTAGTGAGTCTGCAGGGAGCATGCGACAGAGGACATGGTGCTTAAGTGCAAGGGGGTGGTTTAGTCGGTGGAACTAGGAATAAACTTTTTCACTATGAGGGTAGGTGACAACACTGGAATGGTTTGGAAGGTGGTTGGATCTCCTTCCTTAGAGGTTTTTAAGGTCAGGCTTGACAAAGTCCTGGCTGGGATGATTTAGTTGGGGATTGGTCCTGCTTTGAGCAGGGGGTTGGACTAGATGACCTCCTGAGGTCCCTTCCAACCCTGATATTCTTTGATTCTATGATAAAGTATGTATTTACAACTCTGCTAAAATAGCCAGCTCAGGCATTAACCAAGCTGGAACTGAAGATAATTATGTGGCATTCATAAAGCTTTAACTTCTTGAATCTGAATGTTTACATTAATTAGACATTTATTGTCTGACACTTTCCCCCATAATTTTCTGAAACTCTGAAAATTTAAATGGATAAAAATCTAAAAAAACCCCACTTAAATAAATTATATATATAAAAGAATTCTACCAAGCTTAATAATCATATAATTTCATTGTTTCTATTGTTGCTAGGCTAATCAAACTGAAGACCTCTTCAGGACAAAACAGAAATAGTGGAGGGTTTCACCCCAAAGTGACTCTAATTGTCAGGTATGCACAGTATCAGAAGCATAATGCAACACACTGTGTTGGCAACAGATGGAAGGAGCCCTGGGGTGGCTGTCACTTAGAGTGGATGGCCCATGTGTCAAAGATGTAGTCAACTTGGCATACAGAAGGACGAAAAAAAATCCATATTATTCATATAATTCATGCACAGGGGTTGGACATGGGAGAGATGAGATGGGAAGAGGAAAAGCAGAACCTCTGAACATATGATCCAAGAACCATCTTGTTGGTGCAGAGTACAATGGCTCAGTATAGGTGATCGGACATTAAAAGGTGCAGCATGTGCCCCCAGCCTACCATATACTGAAAACAGTATCATGCTATCAGCAGCTGGCACCTTAATTGTGCCCTACTGCTTCTAGTCCCTTATCCTTCCACTGGTCTTCCTTGCTTACCTGTCCTTGCAGCAGACCCCAGTTCTCTTGGGTAACGGGCTTCTCATAATGATCCAAACTTTGTGGATCTACAGACTCCACTCCTGGCCTGGATCTATAGTTCTTTACTTAGTCCATTCCTGCTGTTCCATAGCCAGCAGGCTGTATCCTTTTGGGACTGGACTGTGCCAACAAAAGCCATAGGCAGATTCTTTCTAATTCTCTCTTGTGCTCTAGTATGAATCCATCTTTGCTGCACTGGGGATGGTTGTGTTATAGCAGAAGTTAGCTTCCTGTGATCTCTCCTTCACCTCACTCATCTATACAGCACAAAGCATAATTCAACCCTTAGTCTTTTGCATATTCATGTTTCTTCAGCACTTCCTATAGATAAAACACTTTATTTTGTGAAGCATTTTCCACACAAAATATGAGCCTGAGCCTGCCAACCCAAACCAGACTTAATTGGGGCTACTCACGTGAGTAAAAGGTGTGAAAACTTTGGGCCTCTATTTCAAATGGCTTTGGAAATTTAAGCAAAAAAATTACATTGTTAATAAATAACAGCAGATGCAGATACTGAGGAAATATGAAGAAGGAAGAAAGACATATTGTAGGTTAGATTTGTAAAGTGGAGAGTCAAGGACTCTCAAAGACTTCCTGCATCTATAAAATAGTCTATTTGATGGCCTAGTCAGTTCTACTTATAGAAGCAAATCATGGTCTTTTAAATGGTGCATTAGTCTACCCTAGATCCCATGCCAAATGCTCCTTGCTGACCCTGCAGTATCTTGCACCAGTATATACTTCATGGGGTTTAAATAGCAGAATAAGTCCTTACTGCTGACTTCACTCCGATACTTTACAGAATTATTATGTTTTGATAATTCTATTGGTCCTTTACCTGAATTCAACTTATTCATATATGTTGAACTGTAGAAGTCTCTTCAGAGCTGTCCCATCTCCCCCTTTCATCACATATTCCAGATGTAATCTATTTATATTTATTTTGAGGGGTCTTAGGTCTGTCTTCACCACTTCATTATTAAATAGGTAGCTAGACGCTTTCATTCATTGACTTTACAGCTTTAGGACTCAATCTTGCTCCCAATAAAGTCTGACGCAAAACTCTAATTTACTTAAGGGTTAGGCCCTTAAACAGCACATACTTTATAACTGTTGCTTATTTAGTCTGCATCGTAGAGGCTTCTTGAACATTTAGGCTGAGATTTGCAAAGTCACTGAAGAGGTTTGGCCACTGATTCCTATTGAAACAACTAGGAACGAGGCATCCAAATCCCTAGATGTCTCAAAAATTGCAATCTTAATTTTTCACTTGTCTGTGTTCAAATTCCACTTTCTTACTTGTTCTATTATTGGTTTTCATTTGAACGAAATGTTTATTTCCCTGATGAAGGTGTGGGTGGCCACTTCCTATTTACCTGGAAGTGGTCAACAGAGGAGAGTAGAAAAGAAAAAGGTTTTAAAATGCACACATTTTAAAAACAGTCCTATATCTTATTTTGGCCTATCTGTCCTCCAGTTCCACAGAAGTGTGAACAATTGAGTAAAAAAGTGAGACTGGAAAGAACAGCAGCAATCAGCACCTGAGAGGGGAAAATGTTCTTTAGGTTACCAGCTCACTTCTACAGTGGTTGGTTTGCACCTTCTTAGAAAAACAAAGCAAAAGATAAAAGACCCAGCTGCAGACTCTAAAAATAGTTCTTAGCACCTAAAGGCATTCGCACTTTGTTATAAATAATTTAATGCAAAATACTCAAACAGTTATTTATTTGTTTTAAGGAGGAACTATTTTCTGAAAAAGCCTCAGCGGTCACTGGAGTTGAGAGGAGCTGAAGGTTCACATAACAAGGATTGACATAATTGTAGGTTCACACCCAAAGGAAACAGAGGGCCAAATTAAATCTCTGGAATAATTCCATTAACAATGACGTATTCACTAGGGATAAATATAGCTGAAAGTCTCTTACTCACTACACATCTTAGTCATAAACAGTATCCAGATTGGTTTGTTTCTTCCTGGAACCAAGTACTCTGCCTTCCTCCGTTTACAGACCTGCTTTCCTGAAGAAGACCAGCTGCCAGTCTTCCTTCCAGGAATAGCAACTTCCTGTGAGGTGAGGCAGGCATTATATCTTCCTTCCCTCCAGAGATAACCCTTTCCTGCCTTTGCTGAGGATGAGGTACATACATCCTGTCACAGTATCCTCACACATAGAAAATACTATCTTTAAATAACTTTAAATAAATGGATGTTTAATTAAAAAAAGAAGCAAGCACATTTTAAAGTAAAAGTAATAATCCCCCTCAAGCAGTTTGTATCAAATGCTCTTGCGTCTGTCATAACTGAACACACTCACACTGTAACAAAAACTCAGCTAGTCAGATATAGAGAGATTCAGTGATTAGTGTTTTGTGCCTGTGCTGCTCACAATTATCTGTGAACTGGGGCAGCTTTGGGATGGTTCTGGACAAAACATATTGTTCATCTGTAGAGTGCCAAGAAATTTCTTGCACCGCAGGAAAGATGAGAGAATCTTGCAAACATGGAAAAACATGATCAAATCACTGACAAGTAAAGACATGTGTGAATTAACCTGGAGTCTGCTAACTCATTTATGTGATCCACAGCATTAAAACATGCCGTGACTATTTTTATAGTGCAGAAAACCAGTTTCTGCAGTGAGGGGCTCCATTGTGTTTTATTGGCACAGGCATGAATGGGGGTGATATGAAGCATTCACATGCCCGACGAATAGGTAATACTCTGTCGGTGGCATACCCTGGCAGGCATTGAGAGTGTGCTGCTGCCATCCATCTTTTTAAGAGGGGCCACCAAGACAGTTCTTTGAACATATATATGAAGTTACACCAGGGATGAACTTGGCCCACTGTGTCTAGCTAAATCATACACGGGTTGATCTTTCAAGGCATTCAACAAGTGCTGAGCACATTCAACTGCCCAGGGAGTTAATGGGCACTCAGCACCTCCTAGCAGAAGATCAGTAGGTCCAGAACCCGGGAATGCTGGCTTTCAGGCTGCTGCTGCTGCATCCACAGCACCATTCAGTGGCTCTACTAGTGACTGGAGAATTGGGAAACCTAAAGCTTGACACTCCACTAAAGCTACTGCCCCAAGAGACATGACTGGAAGATCTGCAGAGTCTCTGATTGGGCCAGGTGTGCTATTTAAGGCAGAAAGAGACACAGGAAGTGGTTTATCCAGCAAGGTGGATTCTGGCTTGTTGGTGCTAAGACTGTGCCAGCTGCTGCCTGACTCACAGCCTTGTCCACAGTTCCTGACTTTGATCCTGGCCTGTTCCTGGCTCCTGCCCTCAGTCTTGTTCTGGTCCCTGAACCCTGTCACTCTAGTTTCTGACAACTCTAGCTCTGTCATAAATATAAAGGGAAGGCAACAACCTTTATGTGTGCAGTAATATAAAATCCCTCTTGGCCAGAGAGATAGAATCACTTACCTATAAGGGGTTAATCAGTTCAATTAACCTAGTTGGCACCTGACCAGAAGGACCAATGGGGAAAGAAGATACTTTCAAATCGGGGGAGGGGAAGGTTTTGTTTGTGCTCTCTTTGTGTGTGCCCTCTTGGACAGAGAGAGGGACCAGGGCAGGAAAAAACATCTCCTAAAAAGATCCTGAAATGATACATCTAAAATTACAGAAATTGTAAGTAATAGCAAGGAAATGAGTTAGATTATCTTTTGTTTTAGCTTGTGAATTTTCTCTATGCTAAGAGGGAGGTTTATTCCTGTTTTAGTAACTTTCAAGTTGAGCCTAGAGGGGAATCCTCTGTTTTAAATCTTTTTATATACCTGTAAAGTTATCTTCCATCCTGATTTTGCAGGTGTGATTCTTTAACTTTTTTTTTTAAATAAAATTCTTCTTTTAAGAACCTATTGATTTTCAGTATCCTAAAAACCATGGATTTGGTCTGTGCTTTCTTTGTTAACCTATCACAGGGGTTCTCAGACTAGGGGTCGGGACCCCTCAGGGGGTCGTGAAGTTATTACATGCGGGGTTACGAGCTGTCAACCTCCATCCCAAACCCCGCTTCGCCTCCAGCATTTATAATGGTGTTAAATATATAAAAAAGTGTTTTTTAATTTATAAAAGGGGGTCACACTCTGATACTTGCCATGTGAAAGGGGTCACCAGTAAAAAATTTTGAGAGCTACTGACCTATCATGGTATATTATTCTCAAGCTTCCCCCCCCAGGGGGGATATTTTGGGGGAGATAGGGCTCCAAGTGGCCCCTCCCTGAATGTTTGTTTAAATCACTTGGTGATGGCAGTAATACTGTCCAAGGACAAGGAAAGGAATTTGTGCCTTGGGGAAGTTTTTAACTTAAGCTGGTGGAATATAAGCTTAGGGAGTCTTTCATGTGGGTCTCACATCTGTACCCCAGTGTTCATGGGTGGCAGGTTTGTAGAAATTTTGGTGGTGCCTAGAATCTGCCCCCCCAAACTCCGCCCCCCCCCCCGCTTAAGGCTCTGAGAGGGAGTTTGGGTGGAGGAGAAGGTTTGAGATGCATGTCCTGAGCTGGGGATTAGGGTGTAGGAGTGGTGCAGGCTCTGGGATGGAGTTTGGGTAGGGGAGGGGGTCTGGGGTGCAGGCTCTGGGTTGGCGTTTGACTGCTGGGTGAAGGCTCCAGGCTGGGGCAGAGGATGAGGGTGCAGGAGGGGGTGAGGGGTGTAGACTCTGGGATGGAGTTTGGGTATAGGCTCTGGGGTGGGGAAAGGGGTGGGGGGTGTAGGAGGGGTGTGGGGTGCAGGCTCTGGGAGGGAGTTTGGGTGCAGGCTCTGGGCTGGAGCAGAGGGTGTGTTTGCAGGAGGGGGTGAAGGGTGCATGCTCTGGGATGGAGTTTGGGTGCAGGCTCTGGACCAGGGGTGGGGGCATAGGAGGGAGTGAGGGGTGCAGGCTCTGGGAGGGAGTTTGGGGGAAGGAGGGGGTGCAGGAGTGAGGGCTGTGGGGCTGAGGATGAGGAGTGTGGGAGGGGCTCAGGGCTACGGCAGAGGGGTGGGGTGAGGGCTGAAGGGCTGTGGATGAGGGGTTCATGATGCAGGAGGGGGCTCAGGACTGGGGCAGAGGATTAGGGTGTGGGGGGATGAGGGCTCTGTCTGGGACTGTGGTTGAGGGTTTTGGGGCATTGGAGAGGCTCAGGGCATTGGAGAGGCTCAGAGCTAGGGCGGAAGGGCAGGGTAGGGGCAGCTTTCCCTGCCATTAGTAGATGGGGGCGGTACTAGGACCCTGCAGCAGCAGTTGATGGCGGGAGCCAGAAGAGTAGAGTCAGAGTGAGCTGCAGGCTCCTGGGCCTGGCGGAGGTGATTGGGGGCAGCAAGTGAGAGGTGGGGGACACTCATGGGGAGGCGCGTGGGAGCGGCAGGTGGGGCCGGGGGAGAGACCCAGCCTCAAACATTGATGAAGCTGTGCCCTGAATATTGGTGGAGCCCGGCACCATGAGTGTATATAACTCGCCGCTCCTGCCAGCGTTCAGAGTGGGGTGGGAACCCTGACAGGCTTGGACCCCATGTTATGGCTCTTTGACCTTTGACTCAGCGCTGACCATTAGCTTTGACTCCTATTTCCTGCCTGACCCCAGGTCTGACTTTCAGCGGTGACACCTGGCTCCTGACTCTGCACATACCCATGGGCCTCTGGTTCTGGAATATCGTACTGACCACCAATCCAGACTGCCCAGGGTCACTGGCACCTATGTTCCACAGACCCTCACAGTCAGCTCTTTGCAGCATCAGGCATCCAGCAGTTATCAGGGAAGACTGTTAATGTGGTGTGGTTGAAATAATGGTCTCCAAGGCTTCCAAAGCCAGGAAAAACATAGCTTGCATCACTTTTTTTTTTGCCAGAAGGTGGGAATGAGCAAGAGGGGATGGATCACTTGACGGTTACCTGTTCTGTTCATTCCCCTGGGGAACCTGGCATTGGCCACTCTTGGAAGACAGGATACTGGGCTAAATGGATCTTTGGTCTGACCCAGTATGGCGGTTCTTATGTTTTATTTTTTTGGAGTGCCCATGTTTGAGCAGAACTGAAAATTATTATTACATATTTACAAAGCTTGATGATCATTCCTCTAAGATGGAATAACTTCTCAAGTGAGGATATCTAAAGTAAATGTCCAAGGAAACATGGAGGGTTTGTCTGAGCAGCAAAGATGTTTGCTGCTGTAACTCATTGTAGGATTGTGGTCTGCACAGCTCTTGCTGGTGATCCAGAGAGCTGGTTGGCCACATGGTGCTGCCTCTTATCATCAGTCCCAGAACCTGATGCTGCACTTGCTTTATGTCAAGTGGCTAAGTGGAAAGACTTGACAATCCTCTCCACCTTCATATTGCTGGCAACACTGTCCATAATACACTCCATGAGACTTTTACTGCCCTCTCCCACAGGTATCCAAAAGCAACATTTACTCCACCTCCATCAAACTTGTGCTCTAATGGAAAACCTTAAGTGACCTCAGCAGGGTTAAGGCAGAATAACTTCCCAAATGCAAAGAATGTATGATGGTCAGATATACTGACTCAGGATGGATGCTGAGATAAAGTTCCTAGACTTCTTGGAGCAGCTAGAATCCACAAGGGAGAGGTAATTCCTGAGTTAGTGCCAAATAAAGCACAGGATCTGGCCCAAGAAGTGAATATGGTTGAATCGCCTGGTAATAGCAACCATAGTAATTAAATTTAATATCGTTGTGGGAGGGGAGATACCAAAGAAGGCCACCACAGTAGCATTTAACTTCACAGAGGGGAGTTACACAAAAAAAATGAGGAACCAGTTAAACGGAAATTAAAAGGTACAGTCACAACAGTGAAATGCCTGCGAGCTGCATGGAAACTTTTTAAAACCACCGTAATAGTGGCTCAAATTAAATGTATAACCCAAATTAAAAAAACACAGTAAGAGGACCAAAAAAGAGCCCCCATGGCTAAACAACAGAGTAAAAGGAGCGGTTAGAGGCAAAAAGGCATCCTTTAAAAACTGGAAGTCATATCCTACTGAGGAAAATACAAAGGAGCATAAACTCTGGCAAGTCAAGTGGAACAGTATATTTGGCAGGCCAAAAAAGAATTTGAAGAACAACTAGCAAAGGACACATAAACTAGTAGCAAAAAAATATTTGAAGTAAATCAGAAGTAGGAAGCCTGCCAAACAATGAGTGGGGCCACTGGATGATCAAAGTGCTAAAGGAGCATTCAAGGAAAACAAGGCCATTGCAGAGAAGCTAAATTAATTCTTTGCATCGGTCTTCACTACAGAGAATGTGAGGGAGATTCCCATACATGAGGTATTTTTCAATGACAAATCTGAGGAGCTGTCATGGATTGAGGTGTCACTAGAGGAGGGTTTGGAACAAGTTGATAAATTAAACAGTAATAAGTCACCAGAACCAGATGGTATTCACCCAAGAGTTCTGAAGGAACTCAAATAAGAAATTGCAAAACTACTAAGTGTAGTATGTAACCTATCACTTAAATCAACTTCAGTACCAGGTAACTGGAGGATAGCTACTGTGACATCAAGTTTTTAAAAAAGGTTCCAGAGGTGATCCTGGCAATTATTGGCCAGTAAGCCTAACTTAAATACCAGGCAAATTGGTTGAAACTATCAAAAAGAACAGAATCACCAGACACATAAATGAACATGATTTGTTGGGGAAGAGCCAACACAGCTTTTGTAAAGGGAAATCATACCTCATCAATCTATTAGAATTCTTTGGGAGTGGGTCAACAAATGTGTGGACAAGGGTGATCCATTGTATATTCTGTACTTGGACTTTCAGAAAGCCTTTGGCAAGGTCCCTCACCAAAAGCTCTTAAGCAAAGTAAGCAGTCATGGGATAAGGGAAGGGCATTTCATGGATTAGTAACTGGTTAAAAGACAGGAAACAAAGGGTAGGAATAAATAGTCAGTTTTCAGACTGGAGAGACGTAAATAGCGGCGTCCCCCAGGGATCTATACTGGGACCAGGGTTGTTCAATTTATTCATAAATGATCTTGAAAAAGAGGTAAATAATGAGGTAGCAAAATCTGCAGATGATACAAAATTACTCAAGATAGTTAAGTCCAAAGCAGATTACAAAGGGATTTCACAAAACTGGGTGATTGGTTAACAAAATGGCAGATGAAATTCAGTGTTGATGAATGCAAAGTAATGCATATTGGAAAACATAATTCCAACTATACATACAGAATGATGCAGTCTAAATGAGCTGTTAGCATTCAAGAAAGAGATCTTGGAGTCATCATGGAGTTCTCTGAAAACATTTGCTCAATGTACAGTTGCAGTCAAAAAAGCGAACAGAATGTTTGGAACCACTAGGAAAGGGATAGATAATAAGACAGAAAATATCGTCATATCACTATGTACAACCATGGTACACTCACACCTGGTATACTGTGTACAGTTTTGGTTGCTCCATTTAAAAAATGATATATTAGAACTGGAAAAGTACAGAGAAGGGTAACAAAAATGTTTAGGGGTATGGAACAACTTTCGTATGAGGAGAGACTAAAAAGATGGAGATTGCTCAGTTTAGAAAAGAGATGACTAAGGGAGGATATGATAGAGATCTATCAAATCATGAATGATGCAGAGAAAGTGAATGGGGAAGGAATATTTACACCTTCAGATAACACAAGAACCAGGGATCACCCAATGAAATTAATAGGCAGCGGGTTTAAAACAAACAAAAACAAACTTGTTGCCAGGGGATATTGTGAAGACCAAAAGTACAGTGGTTCAAAAAAGAATTAGACAAGTTGGTGAAGGATAGGTCCATCAATGGCTATTAGCCAAGATGATCAGGGATGTTCTGGGTGTCCTAAGCCTCTAGCTAAGAGAAGCAGGGAGAGGATGATGGGGGATGGACCATTGGTTTGACCTAGTATGGTCATTCTTATGTTCGTATGTCTTGATACAATTGACATAAATCCCTTGAGGCAATTGCGAGGGCTCTGCTGCTGTAAGTGTATATGGAAAAATAAATGCAGTCCAAATCTGTATTAACTTTTCCATGGCCCTCTCTAAGTATCAGGTAACCGCTCACGAGGGATTCTGGGCATGGTTGAAAAGGACATCAAGACACCAAATATAATAATTTTAAATTCTCATGATTTTTAAGATGATCTTAGGGGTTTGGGGGCCTGACTCACGATTTAAAAAAAATATTTTTGCAGGGTTGGCAATACTGAAAATGCAAAGGGCCAGCATGATGTTCTAGTGCAGGGGTTATTGCGACAATTTTTTTGGTGGACCCACTGACACTTTTTCCTAAAATTATGGATTTTTCCTAAATTAATAAAGTACTATGGACACACACACACACACACACACACACATATATATCTACAGATATATATCTATAGATATATATCCGAATCATTGTAATTTATTTATGTAAGGTTTTGGAGTTTTTTTTGCAGACTCAATAATAAAAATAATTCATAGTTATTGCTATTCTTTACTGGACCTAACAGAATACAAACACAAATAAGGTGCTTTGCATGTTCTTGTCTTTTTTATTATTGTTTCTTTTGCTTTTTTGTAAAAGTGGTTGTATAACAATTCTGAAGTGAATTTTAAAATGCTTTGACATAATAGAAGTCCAAATAATAATGAAAAACATACCTGGGTTGCTTGGGTCTGGGGAGGGGAGCAGAGGGGAGGCATGGCTGTGGATGCAGCTGGCTGGGGGCTGCTCTGGGCAGGTGGTGGGGCTCGGGGCCCTGGCTGGTCTTGAGCTCCTCTGGCCAAGGGTGGTGCTCTGGACTTCAGCCAGACTGGGGCTCCTCCATGCAGGTGTGGGTGGGTGGGGGGACACTCGGGGCTTTGACCAGCTGGGGTTCCTCCAGCCGAGGGGTGGTGGTGCTCAGGGCTTCTCCAGGCATGGGGCTTGTGGCTCCAGTTGTGGGGGGGCAGAGGGGTCTTGGGACTCTGGCTTCCGGGAGTAGGTGTGAGTGGAAGGGGTGGAGTCAGGGGCTAGCCTCATTAAAGGGGGGCTCCACTCACTGCCCATGTGCCCGCTGCTTGCCTACTGACCCCCCCTTCCTGCTGCTTGCCTCCTGCATCCCTCCTCAGTCCCCCACATGCCACTCACCTCCTCACTCTCCTGCCCCAGGCACCCCGTTGCCCACTGCGAGAACCCCCTCTTGCTTATGGCTCACCACTCACCTCCTCACTCCCCTGCTCACAGCCTGCCTCCTCACCCTGCTGCTGGCTTGCCACTTGCCTCCTTATTCCCCACCAGCCCGCCCCCCCTCCCACTCGCCTTGTCGCTTGCCTCCTCATCCCTGCTCCCTCGCTGCTCGCCTCCTCACCCCCCCACTGCTCGCCCCCCTCTTGTCTCCTCACTCCCCCGCTCACACTCAGACCTCCCCGCCCACCTCCTCACTCTGCTGCTTGCATGCCACTCGCCTCCTTACTTCCCCTGCCAGCCCCCCCGCCGTTTGCCTCCATGCTTGTCTCCTCCTCCCGCCTCCTCCCTCACCTCCTCACCTTGCTCCTTAACTGTTGTGTGTCCCATCTGTGTCTCCAGAGAGGCAGCACCTTGAGCAACGCATCACCTTAATATTGGTGCAAATAACAAAATTCATGTGGTGGGGATGGGGCCAAGGTGTTTGGAGTGTAGCAGGGGGCTTAGGGCTGGGGCAGAGGGCTGAGGTGCAGAGATGTGAGGGCTCCGCATGGAGGTGTGGGCTCTGGGGTCGGGCCGAGGATGAGGAGCTCAGAGGCTGGGACAGAGGGTTGAGAGCCAGGGGTCTGAGGGCTCTGGCTGGGGGTGGGGCCGGGGATGAGGGGCTTGAGGTGCAGGAGGGTTGTCCAGGGCTATGGCGGGGAGAGGAGCCTCCAGGGGGTGGGGGAGAGGGGCCTCTCCCCACTGCGGCAACGCCGGGGCTGGAGCTGCAGGATAGGCACTCCGTTGTCCCAGCAGGTTCGGGCTGTGGGAGGGGTGCCCAGGTCGGGCCTGGGGCCGCCGTATCAGGGCCGTGGCTGGGTCCAGGCTGGGCTGCTCCAGCTGTGCCTGGGGTCAGCCCAGGCTGCTCTGGCTGCACCACCCCAGCCACAGCAGAGTTAGGGCTGGTGGAGGGGTCCCCCCCATGCTGCGGCAGGTTGGGGGCTGGGCTAGGTTAGGGCAGGGTGAGAGGTGCCCCTCCCGGGCCGATCCCTGGGCGGGTTCCCTGAGTGCCTATGTGAAGCTAAATAGACTGTTGCGTGGCCGCGCAGCTTACAGGGAACTTGGAGGGGCTGTTGCTTTCCCCTCCCCCACCCAGGAAACTGCTATGGCCCCAGGGAAACCCCATGGTGGCTGCAGGTGGCCACGATGCCCACATTTGAGAAATGCTGTTCTAGTGTCAGCCCAATGCCTGGTAGAGTTCAGGCCCAAACACGTCTCCCTCATTCCTCTGGTTTTCAGAGGCTGTGTGCGCTATGGAGATAGCAGGCAGTCCATGTTCGGTAATATTTTGTTCAAAAGTGTAGCCTAGGCAGGGTCATATTAGACCTTTGTACTGAACCACAATGATCCTTTCAATTTATGCTCTGTTTTCCTGTGTGTTCCAGTGTTCTGCTTACTCTCATCACTGCAGCCAGATATTGACCTGGTGGTTTTAAGTTTCCATCCTCTGTCAGCCAAGCACATCATCCTGATAAGTGTGTTTCACTTGTGACCAGTTAGGGTGCACCCCTTGTTCTATTCTCCTGCCTGATTATCATTATTTTATATAACCTCTTTTTACCCCACAGCCTCTTTTGTCCAGGTTCTTTTAAGTCCAGTGTTGTCCTCCCTCTACATAAAAGAAATGGAGAGTTATTGATCCATTGTAGTTACTAATATAAGGAAATGTAAATGTTAAGATAAAATAATCTCCTTAAAATATCAGCTGCTAACAGAACTTTTGTTTTTCAATATTATTTTAACTCTTTCTAAAATAATTCATCTGGATAACTAAATATGGGTTACATCTTAAAGCACTTGCCAGGCAAACTTTCATATGAGTCATGTAAAAATGGGTAGGGATGTAGGCAGATAAGCAGGAAAAACAAAAAGGGTGAAATCTTGGCCCCCACTGAAGTCAATGGCAAAACTCCCATTAACTTTAGTGGAGCCAGGATTTCACACATAAAAGCCAAATGCTGCACTCCTAAATCAAGCTAACATGAAGTGAGTTCAGTGGAAACTTTACTTGATTAAGCGCTATAGAATTTGTTTTGTGGGAAGGGCCGGAGAGGAAAACAATAGCAATAAACACTGTACAGTACTCAGTACATCATACACACCAGAAAACTAATGATAACAGGTGAATTTTAGTGGATATGCACAGCAGCAATATTATTAAACACTGATTATTAGAACAATTATGCAGTTAGAATGGCTATCATGGGGGAGGGGGAGAGTAGGGTGTTTTCATTAATTATTCAATAGTTGGAAGATCTATATTCTGCCTCAGATTGACTGAAATTTCCACCATCTGCTAGAAACCTCATTTTCATGTGAACAAATCGTAAAACAGTTTCCCAAATATAAAGGCTCATATTTTTGTAATGTTTTGCCCTTTCAGAGTAATTGCTATTCACTTCTTCTGAGCTGTAAATAAGGTTGATTTGTGTTCTTTAAGGTTTCCAGTGTAAATATACAGGAAAGTGTTACAAAGACCAGATCACTGTAATTGTTACGTATTTGGATGTGCTTGACTCGCATCCTGTTAGGGATACAGTACACTGGTTTTTCTAAATTGTAATAGGGGTCATTTTGAAGCCCTGATCCTGCACACACTTATGTATGTATTTAGAAGTATTCCTCTGAGTAAATCCCAAATGTGGGACTGGGATCCTCATTTTAAAAGGACCCTCATTTTAAAAGAGTCAGATTCATTCCTAGTGCAACTGTAGTGAAATAAATTCTTCACTGGGGATCAATTTGTCTCAAGGGTGTTTAATTATCGGTGAAAGCTCCTTGTTAAATATAGGTGCACTGCTGCAAAGGAGTGTAATGCAATTACATGGTTGAGAAAATGGTCATGCACTTGCCCTTTCTTTGAGGATGCCATTTAAACACATAAAAAATGCTGTGTTGGCCACTGGGGGAATTGATGAGGACTGTGGCGAAATGCCAGGGGCCAAGGCACATTGATAGGGATTATGGGAAAACTACACAGCTGCTGCCCTTCCTCAGCCTATTCTGAGAAGACCTCAGGTTCCAAGGCTGGGTCAGCACCTTTCAGAGGCATTGACGTTTCTACACATGTTTTAAAGAACAAAATAGTCCCTATATCACAATAAAATTCAGGAAAAGCTCTGGTTTGAGTTAAACAGAAGTCGAGGCTCTATTACACAACACACTTATGGCGACTACAGCAACAGATGGACAAATTCTGTCAGCCTTTTTCACCCCTGCTATTTTTTGAATGTTGGCTGGTGAAAAATATGGCATCCAACAAGGCAATATGGCTTAGCAGTAGGCTAATCCTGAATCACTCTGCATATCATTCCACAGCTTGCAGCAAAGACAGGGAAGGGAGACCACCTTCAAAGTGCAATCCTGTTTATGGAAAAGCACAATCTGGGGCTGACATCAGCCAGGCTCACTGCCTAAATTATCATGATGCCTGGCTCATATTCAAGAACAGCTGGAAGAACAGTTTGGAAGTACACATTGCTCTGCTTTGCATAGAGGATTACATCCAGCTTTCAGGAAATCTAGCACTGAGTGTTGTGGTTGCCAGCAACATAATAGGCCAGATCCTGTAGTCTTTATTGGTTAAAATTTTCACTGGATGTAACGGGAACTTTCCTGAGAAAAGAATGCAGAGTTGCCCACACCATTTAACACTGTTTCTACCCTGAAGTGAAACTTGTTTACATAGGTCTGTATTTTTACAATACATTTGGAATGTTGTAATTTTAGAGAAGATGTAACCAAACTGATCATGGAAACATAAACTCCCCTTTTGCTTTTTCACTGCAAAGGAAAGATGAAAAATGAATAACAAATAATGCACAGCTTGACTCTGTAAAAAGGACATTATGGGACTCCACTTTTTTAATTGTCTCTTCTTATGATTTCCAGGATGAACTAGCTGAATTTACAAGAAAGACAATGTTTGCATCTAATTTGTAAAGTCAGGCTGAGTTCCAAAATTCAGGCTGTATTTTTTTTGGCTCATGTGCCATCACCAACCATCAAGATTCCACAGGCCACATTCTGCTCTCCTTTACACCTATTGCAAATCTATTGAGCCTGGGTTTCTACTACTGTAAAACCTACCACAGGCATTTACACCAGTGCAAAGTGCAAGTAAAATGCTCCCAAATCACAATAATCTTGAATTTTAATATTAAGAACAATAAATAATCTTTTCCCTAGAGTTTTTCAGTAGTAATGACAGTGAGGTCATCCATGCAATCTTACCAGGTCCATCCATGTCTTTTCCTTTCACCATTCACACATTCCAAAAATACCCTGCATCAGATATTTGTTCGGAACATGATTAGTAATATAAACAATGCACACTAATATAATAATTTATTTATCTAGCTCCTGCCTTTTCGAAATATTCCTTTTATAATTCACCTTTCTGGGCAATATTCAGTATTTATGGTTAGAATAAATACAGAAAAAGCTTTTGTGCTGGATTCTGTTTTTTCATAACAAGTTGGCAATTGGATAAATTTGTCAGGATGAGTCAAATTGAGACAATATATTCAGTTTAATTCCCCTAGCCCACAGCAGAACATCTACCTAGGTCATACATTACGTGAAACTTTAAACATGCCCTGATACTACAGCAAACTCCATCTACTCTGTGTGTGTTAACTTACATTCTTCAACAGTTTTATTGTCTTTCAAATGGAAAGCATCTACAAATGAACCTTTAGGGAACTTTTTTGAGCAATATGGATCCCTGTCTTTACTAACGTCTCACAAAATCCTTTAATAGAAACGCACAACAGATGGACAGCTACCAACGTTCATAAGTGTATTTGGCATTTTATGACCTATACAATAATGCCAAATGTTAATCTCAAATATATTAAAGTGGCATGTTTCTGTCACTGCTCTTAGTGCAACAAAAACAGCAGATCTCAGTTTTGGTATTTGAGTTTATATGGTAGTTCTGAACCCAACTTTTTTTTTTACTTCCTTGTTTTCAATTCTTGATTTTGCATGAAAGGTGAAGCCAGTTTTACCACTAGATTGACCATCTTCAGATATGAAGGAAGAACTTTGGATACGGGGACATTAGGGTGGTCCTAGGGCTAGGAGATAAAAGATTATGCCTGTCTTTGTCACTGATTTCCTGTATGATTGGAGGTAAGTCACTGATAGCCAACTTTTCAAAAGTGGCCTCCAATTTAGGGTACCCCAATTTTTGGGTGCCCCACTTTAGAGCCCTAGAGTCTGGTTTTCACAGTGGTGAGCATCCACAGCTGCAGTTTACTTCAGTTGGACTTGTGGGTGCTCAGCAACAAAATCAGTTCTCAAGGTAAATCATGACCCTGCTGAAATAAGTGGGAATTTTGCCATTGACTTCAGTGGAGTAAGGAGTTCACCCTTGAGTCTAAAATTGGGTGCCCAGAAATAAAGGCACTCAAAACTAAGAGATCAGTTTTGAAAAACTGTGTCTTAATCTCTCTGTGTCTCAGTTTCCTTATCTGCAAAATAGGAATAATAATACCTATGTCCCACGGGTATTATTGTTGTTTATTACAATGTTGGCACACTGTGTGAAAATTAGTCCCCTCCTGCTAGCTAAAACCATGACAAACCATCTTTGTTAGAACTCTCTCCCCCTCTTTCTGAGGGTATTTTACTCTCCATGGCAGCAAACTTTTACTTCCATGATCCCATTTTCAGACTTACTGCTTCCCACAGTCTCAGACAGCATGGAGGATGCCACTTTGTAGAGAAAAATGGTGATTGCAACTCCATCCGCAGATGGTGTGATTCCACTTGGGGCACCGCTGCTCTATGACTACATTGGCACGTGTCCTTCAGTCCTTGCAGATGCTGCATGTGGTTATCTCACAAAAGTATCTTAAGACTTTTGAGATTGATAGGGGTTGATAGAGAAAGAAAAATCATGGAGCAGGTCCTCAAGGAAACCATTTTAAAGCACTTGGAGGAGAGGAAAGTGATCAGGAACAGTCAACGTGGATTCACCAAGGGCTAGTCATGCCTGACCAACCTGGTTGTCTTCTGTGATGAGATAACTGGCTCTATGGATGTGGGGAAAGCAGTGGACGTAAAATATCTTGACTTTGGCAAAGCTTTTTTGATACCATCTCCCACAGTATTCTTGCCAGCAAGTTAAAAAAGTATGGATTGGATGAATGGACTATAAAGTGGATAGAAAGCTGGCTAGATCGTTGGGCTAAATGGGTAGTGATCAACGGCTCAATGTCTAGTTGGCAGCTGGTATCAAGCGGAGTACCCCAGGGGTTGGTCCTTAGGCAGGTTTTGTTCAACATCTTTATTAATGATCTGGATGATGGGATAGATTGCACTCTCAGCAAGTTCGTGGATGACACTAAGCTGGGGGGAGAGTGTAAGATATGTTGGAGGTAGGATAGGGTCAGAGTGACTAGACAAAATTGGAGCATTGGGCCAAAAGAAATCTGATGAGGTCAACAAGGACAAGTGCAGAGTCCTGCACTTAGGATGGAGGATCCCATGTACTGCTATAGGCTGGGGACCTGGCTAAGCGGCAGTTCTGCAGAAAGGACCTGGGGATTACAGTGGATGAGAAGCTGGATATGAGCTGACAGTGTGCCCTGTTGCCAAGAAGGCTAACCGCATATTGGGCTGCATTTAGTAGGAGCATTGCCAGCAAATCGAGGGAAGTGATTATTCCCTCTATTCAACAGTGGTGAGCCACATCTGGAGTATTGCATCAGTTTTGGGCCCTCACTACGAAACGATATGGACAAATTGGAGAGAGTCCAGTGGAGGGCAACAAAATTGATTCAGGGGCTGGGCACATGACTTATGAGGAGATGCTGACGGAACTCGGCTTGTTAAGTCTGCAGAAGAGAAGAGTGAGGGGGGATTTGATAGCAGCCTTCAACTACCTGAAGGGGGCTTCCAAGAGGTATGGGGCTCATTTGTTCTCAGTGGTGGCAGATGACAGAACAAGGAGCAATGGGTCTCAATTGCAGTGCTGGAGCGTCTAGGCTGGATATTAGGAAACACTATTTCACTAGGAGGGTGGTGAAGCACTGGAATGGGTTACCTAGGGAGGTGGTGGAATCTCCATCCAGAGAGATTTTTAAGGCCTCTGGCTGGGATGATTTAGTTGATGCTGGTCCTGCTTTGAGCAGGGGGTTGGACTAGATGACCTGAGGTCTCTTCCAAACCTAATCTTCTATGATTCTAAAGTGAGAAAGTTAGAAAGAAATAGAGAGAAAAGTCAGTTGCCTAAAGGCAGGCGTGGGTTGGAATTTCCTCTCAGCAACATAAAATCTTACAAATGCCTACAATTTTATATTATAATGTGCTATATTAGAGATGGGCCTGATCCATCTCCCACTGAAGTCAGTGAGAGTTCAATTAGCCCTGACAGGCATAGGTGATATCAGGACGTTGTTTGCTGTTTCATATCACTTGGATTCTTAGCACATAACTATAAAAACAAAACATCTCTGATCCCTAATATGAAGCAGCAGCCCATTTTGATGGTGTGCTGGTAAAGATGCAGGTTTTCTAAAATGCTAAATCTTGAAATATTCCCTTCTCCATTCTGCCCTCAGGTGATCTTCCCAATATGTAGTTGCCATGTCTGCATATTGACAGCCAGAAACAAGATGAGCTTAATTATTGTAAATTATGATTCTTCCTTGTCTTAACCTCAACCAAACACCTCACCTCGTATAACCATGCATCCAGATCTTGGAATAGTTAAACTGCTGGAATGCTACAAAGCTCATCTCTTTTTCTCGACAGCTAAGAATATGGAGTAAAATCCTGCCCACTGAAGTCCATGACAAAATTCCCACTGGCCTCAATGGGGTCAGGATGTCTTTCATAGTGAATGGAGAGTTGGTTTATGTTTATTATATGGTGGACAATTATTTGAGTTTTTGGATAGTCCATTTTATTATGCTAGTAACTGGTTTACTGACATATTTCAATGAAATGTAGATATGCTACAGTATTTTCCCAGTTTGCTATTTTAAATGTCCCAGATGGTGACACTTCCATCACTTTCTTTAGAGAGAGTATTCCACAGCTTATTACATCTGATTGTCAATAAGTATTTCCATATATTCAGCCTATACAATGCTAAATTTCATTCCATTACTATTTGGGTCCCTTTGTGTTATTTATGTGCCCTCCACAGCATCAGCAACTCCTCCCAGTTTAGAATCATCTGGACATTTAATTAGCATGCTATCTTCCAGGTCTATTGAAGAAAGGACCCAATATTGATCCCTATAGTACACAACTGTACATGTCTTCCCAGCTTGATACATTGCTCTTTATACTTGTCCTTTTGTTTACAGACATTCAGATAGCTTTCAGGCCATTGTGATTGTGCTCCTCTCTAAGCCAACTTGAATTAATATTTCATGTAAATTTTCATGAGTTATAGTTTCAAATGCTTTACTAAAATACAAAAATGTTATCCACTATTATTGTTACCCTATATTTTAACAAACTCTATCTAGTTTGTATGGCAAAACATATTCTCCATAATTTCATTAACATTTATTAATAACTAAGGTTAAGATTCTATTACAGGTATTTTTAGTCAAAGTTAGGGACAGGTCATGGGTAATAAACAAAAATTAATGGAACCCCACAACCTGTCCCTGACTTTGACTAAAAATACTCTGGGGAGGGGATGACAAACAGAGGGCTGCTAGGGACTTGCAGCTGCTCCAGCCCCACGGCTGCTCCCATGGCAGGGGCTGAACACTGCTGCTCCAGCAACAGAGGGGCTGACCCAATCCCGGTCACTGCTCTGGTGGCCTCAGGGCTGACCACCAGACAGCTGTTCTGGTGGCTCCAGGGGCCACTGCTCTGGCGACTGCTGGCTGCTGTTCTAGCGGCCCAGGGTCTGCTGTTCCTGCTCTGGTGGCACCAGGGTTGACTGCTGGCAGCTGCTTGAGCCATGCTGCTGCTCCAGCCTCAGGAGTGCTGACCCAAACCCAGCTGTTGCTTCAGCACTGGGGCTGCTGCTCTAGCAGCCCCATGTCTGATAGCTGCTCCAGCCTGCCCCATAAGAAGTCACGGAGGTCCTGGAAAGTCACAGAATCTGTGACAGAATCATATCCTTATTAATAACTAATGTAAGGTATACGTTCTAAGTGGATCTTAAGGAGCATCAAATCTAACTGAGAAGCACTGGCCAACAACTTGAATATAGCCAGACCTATTTGAGAGGCTCTAACCCTTGATCACATTTTCAGTGGTAGACAGAGGGCAGTCTGGAAAATTCTGGTCAATGGTCTCTTAATCTCATTTATTTTCACTGGGATGTAAGCAGGCTGCTTAAGAAAAGTTGGACAGGGGCCACATGCCTACTATTCACATTTAACTGAAAATAGGCAGAGCCAATGAGAAACTCTGGCTAACAGCCACATTTTCCCAATGGACTTTCAAATGGGAGACAAATAAAAATGAATGACGATAGGCACTGAAAGCATACTCTTATTCACTTTCACACTCTATGTCAATGAATTCCCTATCACTGTAATCAAGTGGACTTGAGACATGCTGAGCAGCAGCTCAGTAGCTGTTTCAGTCTAGGCACAGGCCTTTATTACCTATAAATAATGATGACAGGCCTTCACCTCTAGTGTGCAGCAGCTTCTCACCTGTTAATTAAAAACACACTCAAGAAACTGCCATACTCAGAAAGCAGAAAAGCTTTTAAGCTTCAAAACAATTGACAAGTTTGTCAGTCAACAGGGCCACTCTTCCATTTCAGAATGAGGGGAATTTACTGCCACAGGGAAGGATTAAAAAGATCTGTGTTTGTTTATTAATATAGCAACCAAAACTGTGTGAGGTTTTTCCTATAGACGTATAGGATGACAAGTGCCTGTCTGGAAGAATACATGGTCGATAGGCTGAGCTGCAAACACAAGTGTAGTGCTTCCTACTGTCCCAATCACTTCAGTAGGACTGCTTATTGTAGTAAGCACTATGCTAGGTAGTAAGGTCCTCATCCTACAAGAAGCTCTGCGTGGGTGGAACACTACTGATTTCAGGGAGCTCTGGCTAAGTGCTGGGGCTCTTCTGTGCAGAGCTCATTGTGGAAGTAGTGCCTAGACAGATGACAACATAAAGACAGGGAAAGGAAGTGGGGAGAGGTGCTTTTTGGGAAAGGAACCATCATGTTGCTCTGTGTTTGTACAACACCTAAGACAGTAGGGTCCTGGTCCAGGATTGGGGCTCAGGTACTACTGCAGTACAAATAATTAACAATGCACCATGCATCGTTAAAAAAAACTTGGAATATAACTAAGGTGTTAATTTTAAATTTGATGAGAGGGAATGTCATAAACAGATAGTAGGAGCTAATAGAACAGAAGTACTTTATATCTCTTTTGACTGTAAAGGGTTAACAAGTTCAGTAAGCCTGGCTGTCGAGGACCAATCAGGGGACAGGATACTTTCAAATCTTGAGGGAGGTAAGTTTCTGTGTGTGCTGTTAGAATTTGATTGTTGTTCACTCTGAGTTCTGAGATAACCAGAGGTGCAAACCAGGTTTCTCTCCAATTCTCTTCCAACACAGGCTCTTATAATTTAAACAAGTAAGTACTAGGAATAGGAGCGAGTTAGCTTATGTTTGTTTCTTTATTTGCAAAGTGCATTGGCCTGGAAGGAGTTCAATATTGTATTTTGCTGAATGATATTAATTTGTACTGTAATCTTAGGCTGGGAGGGATGCACCAGTGTCTAAGCTGATAAAACCTTACCTAATCCATCTTACAATTTACAAAGATAATTTTACTGTTTTCTCTCTTTAATTAAGCTTTCTTGGTTAACGAACCTATGTGTTTTTATTCTGCGTGAGGACCCCAAGGGGGACTGGGTCTGGATCATCAGGGAAATGGTGGGAGAGAAAGAGGAGTGGAGAAAGGTTAATTTCTCTCTGTGTTAGGATTACTTTCTCTCTCAGGGAGCGTCTGGAGGGGAAAGAAAAGGTAGGGAGGAAAGGTGAATTTTTCCTCTCTGTTTTTTAGATCAGGAGTTTGAATCACAGTGATTCTTCAGGGTACCCAGGCGAGGGAAGCCTGGGAAGGCAACGGTGGGGGAAAGGGTTTATTTTCCTTGAGTTAAGATTCAGAGGATCTGGGTCTTGGGGTTCCCCGGGCAAGGTTTTGGAGGGACCAGAGTGTACCAGGCACTGGAATTCCTGGTTGGTGGCAGCACTACAATATTAAGCTGGTAATTGAGCTTAGAGGAATTCATGCTGGTACCTGCTAAGGTTCAGGGTGGGGAATTATACCATGACAGGGAAACATCCAAGAAAATTTCCAAAATCACCCTTACAAAAACATGGTTTAACACAAAGCCAACAAAAAAATAAAGGAACTTGGAGGTTGCCTTCTTGGTAGGAAATAGCACAGGGTAGAACTAAAGAAATTTCACTGCAAACTCCAGTGAATAAGAGAAGTGGGAGACTCTTTGAAGGCTATTTCCAGTGACATTTCAATGTGTAATTCTTCCTTAAATGTGACATTCTTCTCTTTTGCAGCTGCTGTCCAGGTTTTTTAAAGCAAGAGTAATGCAGGGGTATTAATGGTTTTGTTACAAAAATTTGAAGCTAAAAATATCAGAGGTGAATAGGTTAATTAAGTGTTAATAAGAACAATGTGAAATATTCACACTGAACCTTAAAACCCATTCAAACTGAGCTTCCCGTCTCAGGTATGTGAACCTCAATCTGTGCTTGTGAAAAAGTGGAGGATGTGGATTGAGAAGATTAGTAAAGTGGCCTACTTTCCTCCTCAGATTATTTGAGCCCTCCCTCCATAAAGACATCTTTGGTGAGAGAAGGGATTCCTGGGGCATGGGAGAAAGAGAGGATGCTGGGTGTTCCCTTGAAGGACAGAGTTAGCTAAACTCAATCTCCAAACAAGTCTTCAGCAATTGGTTCACTTGAGAACCAACTTACAGGAGTCCCTCACTTAAAAAATGTGTTGCTTAACAAGAAAAAAATTTTTTTTGAACAGTTAGGACATAATGAAGATATTGTCAAATAGCTCTTATATAGAGCAGATTTGAGAATACTGGAAAATTTGAACACCTACAAATGAACTGTTGTGGACAATTTACAAAATCAGGGAGAACTGGGAAGGTATTGGAAAATAGGAGGAAAGTAAATGTTGTGCAAATCTTCACAAAAGAAGAGTGATCCTGACAGTCTCTATAACCTCCTTCTCTAGTAAAATAAAGGAACATAATGATGTGGGAAAAAGCACCAACAGCCATTCTTATTTTCATTACATTGGTGTAAATCTGAGTAGCTCCACTGAAGTGAATAGATTTACCCTGATGTAACTGGAAATGTTAAATTTGTAAGACCAAATTCTGTCTCCATTTATACTCTGCAACCTCAATATTAGTGAGGTTGCAGGGCATAACAGGCAAAATGAGGGGAATGGAACTATGAGCAGCAAATAACATGTGCTTATAAGAAAAGCAAATAAGGCCAATTAACAATGCCCAATCTTGTCCAGTTATGGTGTTTTTTTGATAAATTACAATATTATACTTAGCAGTCACAGCCCGCCCTCCTGTCCCGTTTCTTCCCCTTCTCCCTCTAGGGGATGTGCAGGGATAACTGCCTCCAATTCCAGACCAGGCTGCTTGGACAGAGATAGGTCATGGAGCCTGTTCCCCCAGGTTCCCATGTAGTTCCTTCTTCAAAGCCAATTTGCTCAGGATCTGCTTAGGTGTGTGCATTTGTGTAAAAATGTTATCTGAGAGGCAGGAAGTGATACAGTATAGGAATTAAGAGAACACATTTTAGACAACATGGGGAGTCCCCATGGAGAACCTTTAACTTTGTAAAACATCCTGAATTTGGAACAGGGATTTATAAGATATTTGGGATTTCAATTGGGTATCATTTAAAGAAAATACTTGTTTACCAATTCACGGCTTGATTAAACAGCACTGGAATTTTCCTTCGTGTAAAAGGATTTGATCCATCCCACTAATTAGCTTGCAGCAATTTTAGACATGCCATTTAGAAATCAGAATATCAGATGATACACATTCATTCACATACATTGTTTGTAAATGCAACCCAACATTTATATTGCAATTATATGTGATGTCTCATTGATTCCAACTGGCTGCAGGTGACATGGGGATGTGTGACTCGCGCTTTCTATTTCTTTCTTTCATTTTTTTGGCATCACTGGTACAATTCTTGTCAATTCATTAACAGGAAATAGCTCGTGGTTACAGTCGGAAACTCATTTTCTTAACCCATTTTATGTTAACTTAAAGATAGCAGATAAAAACATCTAATTATAAAACCATGTTTTTTCTGTATTCTTGGTCAAACCATTTTCACCCATTCTGATTGGTGATGACATCCAAGTGATCAAAGTGCAATTTGGTAATTTCATCTTCTTTCCATTTTAAATGAAAGAATTTAGTTTCCTATAATTCTACATAGTTGCAAGCATTCAGATTCTGTGCTAGCACATTATATTACAAGCTCATAGCTCTTCCAATTGTTCAGAAAAAAAATAATTCATACATTGCACTGAACAAATAACTTTACAGTACAGTTATTTACTCTCAGACCCATTGGCCCAATCCTGAAATGCTAGCTAAGGGTCTGAGTCTATGCTGAGAAGTACTTAACTATGCAAATGCCCCATTGTGTAATAAGGTAGTACTCAATACAAGGATATTCTACTGGAACTGCAAGCAGGACTCCCACTGAAGTTACACCTTCTCCACCAATTATTATTTTGAAAAAACATAATAGCCCAGTCACACTGTCACAAATCCTTAAAAAAAGTATGTTCTGTATTTTTTCAAACAAAAATACTTACTGCTAATTGAAACTTACAAATTGTTAAATTGTATTTCTACTCTGACAAGCTGTTCTGTGAGAATGGCTTCATAAGATTCCACACTCACCGAATCCACATCAAATGTTATATTTACAAGTTGAAAATATGTTTTTTCTTTCTGCCAGTTCCTGCTAATGCAACCAGGGATCTCAAGCTGGGTTCTTTCTGGGTCATGCATCTTTAGATCTTAGTACCTCCTGTAGCACTGACACACTGGGCAGTCCAGTTCCTCTGAATATGGTCACTCACTAGTTGTGGTACTTCTTCCCATGTGATGCCAGCACATTCAATATCCTCTGCCACTGCCTTCTGCCAGCTCTTCCTCCCTTGCTTTTTCCTCCCTGGGGTACCCAATTCCATGTGTACATGTCACAACCACATGAGCCTTCTTACTTTAATATTTTCTAACATGTCTTACTTTCTTCTCCCTGACTCTTGCATTTGTTAGTCTTTCCATGAAATGTGTAGTATCTTCCTCAGCCATCTGTAATGGGTAGCCTCCAATTCTTTTTTGTTAGCCACTGTGGTTGGCCAAGTTTCTGCTCCATAAAGCAGTGTGCTCAGTACAATTGCATGGTTTAATCTGACTTTTAGTTCAGTGTGAAGACCTGTTTCACCAGATGTTGTTCATCTTTCTAAAAGTAATGTTTTTCCTAATCTCATATGAGTATCTTTATCACAGCCACCCTCAATGGTCATCATGCTCCCCAGACACCAGAACTCTTCTGCTTTTTTGATTTCTTTTCCATCCACGTACACCATTGCATCTGTTCCTATCTTCATAGTCTTGGTTTTCTCTGCATTTACTTTCTATCAAATGTTTGCTGCTTCCTATTCTATCTCTGATTTAAAGGCAATCATTTAATTCCACATCATATATAGTAAAGCAATATCATCAGCAAAGTCAAGGTCATGTAACTCTTTTCCACTAACCTTCTGTTGCCTGCTTAATCACACAGCCTATTTAATGCATAGAGGTTGGTGATAATTCACAACCTTGTCTTCCTCCAGTTGCAGTACTGAACCACTTGCTCAGGACTATATCTAATCTTACCATGTAACTACTTCCATCACATAAGCTCCTTATTATGTCGATATTATGTCTTACAGTCAATAAAGTTGATTAAGATGAGTTTTTGCCAAGCAGTAGCTTTTCCAAGATCTATCGAAGCGTGAATATCTGTTCACAACATGATCTACTTGCATAGAACTCAGCCTGTTCTTCTCGTAATATTCCATACCACTGCCTTCTTCATTCTAGTCAATGTAAAGGTAGCCAATACTTTGCCTGGGAGTGATAGTAATCTCTCTACAGCTCATGCAATAACATCACCCTTTCTTGGCAGTTCCCTGATTATACCATTTTTTCAGCTTTGTGGCCTTGTTCTTTCATTGATAGTTCGTTACACAGTTTTGTTAACTGGTGAATTAGAATTTCACTTCCCACCTTTAATGCTTGAATTCTCTCAACCCCAGGAGTTTCCCCCATTTGAGGCTTTTGATGGCTGGTTTAGTTTCATCAGATGATAGAGCTTTCTCTTCTCTTTCCTACTTAGCATTTGCATTTCTGGTCAGCTTAATAGGGAATGGAAATTTTTGTTCATTGTCTGGCTTGATCTTCATGTGTTTTCAACATCTATCCATGAGAGTCCCTGATGGACATCACCTATGATAGTTTGGTGCTTCTTGAGAGGACTTTCACTATTTAGTATTGCTGCTTGAAGTGTCCCCTTTGTGCTGCTGCTTCTGCCTCTACAGCCTTCTCCTGAATCCAGGCATTTCTATCTTGCCTGTATCTCGTCTTTATTTCTTTTGTCTTTTTAGCTGAATCTTACATCTGTCTCCAAGATTTGCCTGTCTCTTGCACTGTTCCTGGATAAATTCATGGTGGTTAAGTCCATAAATGGCTATTAGCCAGGATGGGTAAGGAATGGTGTCCCTAGCCTCTGTTTGTCAGAGGATGGAGATGGATGGCAGGAGAGAGATCACTTGATCATTGCCTGTTAAGTTCACTCCCTCTGGGGCACCTGTCATTGGCCACTGTCGGTAGACAGATACTGGTCTAGATAGACCTTTGGTCTGACCCGGTAAGGCCGTTCTTATGTTTTTTGCCTTCGGAGCTTTCTGCTCATCAATCATAGCCCATGTTCCAGATGTAACCCATGGATTTTTCTTCTACCCTCTTTGGAGGCCTGCCATTTCCTTTGCTTTCTCAACTACCATCTTCTTCCAGTTTGATGATCTTTCTTCCAGACGTTTATCAGCCTGGTCCCATAAAACATTGGAATGGTTGCTGAGTACAGTCTGGAATCTGATATATGTTTCTTTGTCCTTGAACTTCTCTATAGCTATAACACTCTTTTTGTCTGTCTTCATGATCATTTTGAGTTTTCATTGAAACATGGCCACTAAAAGATAGTGATGTGAGCCAACATTGCTCCTCTGCTGACTCTGACATCACTCAAAGATGATACTCATCTACACATCTACATCTAGACATCTACATCTCTCTGGCTCACAGTCACATTGTCTGGTGATCTCCTTGTAAGCTTGTGAATTCTCTTGTGCTACAAGAGATCACCTCATATATTTGAGATGTTTGTGCCATAGAAATTTAAAAGCCGTTCACCATCATCAGTTTTGATCCCATCCACTGCTGTTCCTATGATTCTTCCCAACCAGTAGAGTCGTTGCTGGTTTGTGCATTGAAGTCACCTATCGTCAACTTGATGTCATGGTTAGGCATGTCATCCAATATTTGTTGCACCTGCACATAGAATGTGTCCTTTGCACTGTTACCTGATGCATTTGTTGGTGCATATACTTGGATTATTGTACACTTGACATATTTTGTTTGCTGCCTGACTACTATTATTCTGTTGTTCGTTGGCTTCTAAGAGAGCAAGGTCTTTGCTATATTATCTAGCATAATTCCTACAATTTTTTCGTACATTCATCCTTGTGACTATAAGATTGTAGCACCATCCAACACCATCTTGTAACTCCCTGCTCATCTTGTCTCACTGACACCCAGTATGTTCAGATAGTATTTTTTTATTTTTCTTATAACCTGTGCCAGCTTTCTCCTATTATACAAAGTATGTGCATTCCATATGCCTACTCTTGTTACAGATTTGATCATCAATATTTGATGTCTCGAAATCTCAGTCTCCTTTTTAATTTCACTGAGATCTATCATACCTGGGTTTTGAGCTCCATCTGTATCTACTGTCCTCAAGTTTTGGTTTAACTGACCTATTTCTGTTGCAATAAGGTTTTACCTGAGTGGGCTGCAAATCCAACTGCAGAATCCTCCTTTTATCCGGCCTTGAGAAAGGCACTGTAGCTAATAGTGTTAGAGTTAATAAATCATTACCAGTAATAATGAGTAAGAGTCAAATGCTGCTCTCAAGTGCACCTGAGCACCCCACTATCTTCAAATATGCTCTCAGTTACATCTGTGCAATCCCACTATCTTCAGTGTAATTGCAAAGGTAGAGTTTGACCCTACTTGCTCTTGGGGCTTTGAGTCATTCAGGGGCATTCCCATTTGTTTTTTTGGTAGGAGATACAGCACCAGTCAGTTATGCAAAATGGTGAGGTAACTATAGACCCCATCTGATAAATCTGTACTTATTTGTGTAACTCCTATGATGTCAGTGTAGCTTCTTCCGTAAGTAACACCACTCACGAAAGCACTGCACATTTGTATAACTGTGAAAAGAATTTTATGATTAGCAAAATACAGAAGTCTCTTGTTGTTAAGTTACAGCTTTTAAAAACTGTATTGTCAGAAAAAAACATTTTAACTGGTCTATAAGTTATTAAAAGGGTTATGTGAAGTATTCTGACTTCAAGAAGCAACAGGAGTCAAGATTTTGCCAGAAAGGACATTTGAAAACTGCAGGTGGCATTGGGTTATCTCATGTAATCCTGCTGGTGTTTATAACCAAATTAAGATGCTGGAAGAATTTCTGATCCCCTAGATATTGAAGGAAAAAGATAGGTTTTTTTTCATTTTATACTAGTGCTTCTTAAAAAGTTTTGTAGTTACAAAACAAGTATATCATTTTAATTAACAGAAACATACTGTTTGAGCCATCTAGTTTGTCTCTTCTGTGAGGAAATAAAAGGTACCGTCACAGAAATCCAGAGGAAGTTATGGCTTTTAAGAAGTAGATCTAGAGGGTACTGTGAACTCTGATGGATATTAGTACTGTTTCTCATAAGAACTTAGTCATAATTCTTGTTCGTTTTATAGTTAAATAATAATATTTTGGTTGACTGCAACAGTTTAATTTGAATGTTTTATACTCAGATTACCTGTATGTTGGTTGGGAGGTATTATATTGATGTTCATTTTTTTCAATAGCATTTAAACTGATCTAATCTGGTTAAGCTGCTCTGTATGATTGACAGCTATGGATGGCCTTCCAGAATATACTGATAATTTATATTAAAGTTGAAGGTAACTTATTTTCTTAGTGTAGAGTAAGAATAATACATGGCTATCAATTTATATCACTTCTATTTTGTCTGAATTTTTATAGTGCAGTCTAATCTTAAAAACCCTCAATTTTTTAAAATGAGCAATATTTAAAATTAAGTCTATTTAAATACCCTATGTGGCTTCAGTAATGAAAGTTGTAATATACTATGGGATTTATTAAAGTTTTCTATAGAATTTTTCACATAGCCAATGCATTTCATGAGTGACTCATATATAAGAAACATACGGCCAAAATATGCCCTGGGTTACATCTATGCAACCCCAATGAAGCCAGTGAGCTTGAACAGGTGTAACTCAAGGCCAAATTCAACCTACAATGTTTAGTGGTGACATGCAAAGAAAAAAATTGAGTTTGTATCCCTTTTAGGTTCTTTTTGACATATAAAAGAAGGCCTGAAATATTTCTCTCACTAGTGTCTCTCTTAATACTAAAGTATTTTTTCTGCTTGTATTTTTAAAATGGAAGCACCAGGATTAGCAACTTTGGCCAGATCCTCAACGATATTAAAGTACCTAACTCTCGTTGATTTCTATGGACATTAGGAGTCCAAATATGTTCTGGATCCGGGACTTTGTCCCCTGTTTTTCATGGTGGACTCATTGATTCAGAACCTTCTTAACTGGAGGGGAGAGTGTTTGAATAATTAAAAAAGAAGAGCTTTCCTCCCCAGTGTGTGTTTATAAAAAAAACCCACCAAAATAAAAGTTTCAAACATTTTGTATAAAAAAATTACTTCCCTTCTCAGTTTAATTAGATATTATTCCCTTTGTTACTGTGTTCTTTCAATCTTACTAGTTCTCCAATCAGCAACAGAGACTTCCAGCATAAATGACATCTGAATTTCTAAAGTTGGGGCGGGGGGGGGGGCAAGCCTCAATAAACAAACTTCTACAATTCTTCATTCATTATATAGAAGCAAAAGGCACAAACCTCACTTCATTTTCCTTGTAGATCACCTTTAAGCTTTTGGGACTAAATTCTGTTCTCAAAATTCACTGGTTTCAATCACATTACAGAAATGAAAATAATAGCTACTCTAGCTTGATACTGGCATAATTGATAGCAGAACTGAGCCCTGTGAGCATAGGTGCTGTAACTAGAGATGCTGTGCTTAGGGTTGCCAACTTTTTAATCACACAACAACAAACACCTCAGCCCTGCACCTTCTCCAAGGCTCCACCCCTTCTCCAAGGCCCCACCCCTTCCTGAGGCCCTGCCCCTGCTTGCTCCACCCCTCCTCCCTTTGGCGCTCTCTCCCACCATCACTCACTTTCACAGGGCTAGGGCAAGGAATTGGAGTGTGGGGAGTATGGGCTCTGGGCTGGGGGTGTGGGCTCTGGGTGGAGCCAGAAATGAGGGGTTCAGGATGTGGGAGAGGGCTCCAGGCTGGGGCAAGGGGTTGGGATGTGTGTGGAGGGTGAGGACTCTAGCTCGGGGTATGGGCTCTGGGAGGCCAGGGATGAAGGATTTGAGGTACAGGAAGGGGCTCTGGGATGGGGCCAAGTGTTTGGAGTGCAGAAGGAGGTGTGGGCTCTGGACTCTGGGGTGGGGTTGGAGGTGAGGAGTCTGGGCTCTGGACTAGGGGCTGGGGTGAAGGAGAGGGTTTGGGAGACAGGGTCCTGGCATCACTTACCGTGGCTCCCAGGAAGTGGCCGCCAGGTCCCTGCAGCCCCGTGATGAATGGGCAGCCAGGGAGGCTCTGCGCATTGCCCTTGTGCCTGCTGGTGCCACCCACACAGCTCCCATTGATCGTGGTTCCTGGCCAATGGAAGCTGCAGAGCCAGTCCTCTGGGTGGGGGCAGCACATGGAGGCTCTCTGGCCGCCAATGCATCTTAAGGGGTGCAGGGACCTAATGTCCACTTCCAGGAGCTGCATGGAGATAGGACAGGCAGGGAGCCTGCCTTAGCCCCAGGCCCCCGCTGTGCTGTTGACTGGACTATTAATAGCAGTGCTGACTGAAGCCACCAGGATCCCTTTTCCACCGGGCGTTTCGGTCGAAAACTGGATGCTTGGCAACCCTAGCTGTGCTGCCCCACTCCCTGGCTTGAAGTGGTTTCCATCATATACAGGATTTACAGTTTGGTTCAGTGGCTCTCAGCACCCCGACTATTAAAGTTGTTCCAGTTTCACTACGAGGGAGACTGCTGATCTTAATCAGGATTGTGAGAGCAGGACATTTCCATGAAGTTAAAAGGTACATGGTAATTTTGAGAACCAATCCTCCATTACTAGTGTACTGCCCCACAGGGCCTGATGCTACATACCTGGTGCTGCCCCCCTCCAGGGAAGGTGCAAGGATGTTTCCACTTTCCGCCCTCCCCCTCCGCGCCCCCACCCTGAGGCACCCCCCCGTGGCAGCTCCCCTCATCTGCTCTGAGGCACCCCCCCCTTGCAGCAGCTACCCACCCTCCACTCTGAGGCACCCCTTCCCACCACCCCAGCTCACCCCTGCTCCGTGCATGAGCACCCCAAGCATGCTGTGGCTGCTTCACTTCTCCCGCCTCCCAGGCTTGCGGCGCCTAAGCTGATTGGCGCTGCAACCTTGGGAGGCAGGAGAAGTGACGCGGCCACGGCATGCTTGGGGAGGAGGCGGGCCAGGGGTGAGCTGGGGCTGGGAGTTCCCCTGCGTGCTACCCCTCCCCTTACTTGCTGCAGGCGGCCCTCCCCGTGCTCCCCTGCCCTAGCTCCCTTCGCCTAAATGCCGGTGGTGACTGGGGCGGCTGAAGATGCAGCTGCCACGGTCGCTGCTGAAGAAAATGGCACCCGCCTCCGAAATGCCAGTGCCCTAGGCGACTGCCTAGGTTGCCTAAATGGTTGCACCAGCCCTGCCCCCCTCAGCCAACGCTCAGGGAAGAAGGCTGCGGGGTCCCTGCTGTCCCAGTCCACTGGTTCAAGCTGCTCAATGTGCAGGCTTGTAGAAGTTACAGGAAAGTGGCTACATCAGGATAAATCTGATCATAACGAGCTCTCTTCGCTCAACTGGGTTGGAGGAGCGTTTGTCCTTTTGCATGGCAAAGGCTTCCAGCTACAGGGGAAGGCCCTGCACAGGAAAGAGAGGCCCCGGGGCCACCAACCCCGCATGCAGCTCCGCAGCACCAGCCCCTCTGCCGAGCGTGCATCACTCGCCCAGGGACAATGCGCGCGCACCTGTCCCGAGCCCATCCTCTAGTCTGCGCAGAGGGGGAGGGGGAAGTTCGCACGCAGCCTCTCCAGGCGCCGCCGCCCGGCAGCTGCTGCCGCTCGCGCTGTGCAAAGGGCTGGGGCTGACAGACGAGCCGGAGCGGAACACTGCGGCAGCGGGGAGCCCCGAGGGGTTCCCTGCCTCTCTGGGTTTGGGAACCGGGCGCTCGCAGCCCGGCATGGAGCCCTGGAAGCAGTGCGCCCAGTGGCTGATCCACTGCAAGGTGCTGCCGCCCAACCACCGAGTGACCTGGCCCACGGCTCAGGTGTTCGACCTGGCGCAGACCCTCCGCGATGGGGTCCTGCTCTGCCAGCTGCTCAACAACCTGCGCAGCCAGTCCATCAACCTGAAGGAAATCAACCTCAGGCCTCAGATGTCCCAGGTAAGGGCGCCGCTCCGCAAGGGCTCCTGCTGATCCCAGCTCGCATCCCCCATTAATCAGCTGCTTAATTTCTTTGTGCAAATGCGGAGATGCTCTAAGTAGCTTGTTTGTGTTTTGCTTTCACTTACCCGGTTGCATTTAACTCTGTAAAGTGTTGGAGGAGAGAATCCACGCGAGGTGAAAGATGCTGTAGGGAGTCAAGCCCTAGTGTATGGAGGGGCACATGCCCACCCTCCATGCCCCCTACCGTAGTCACAGCACGTTTTATGAGACGTACTCAAGCTACTCTGTGTTTACAGTAGCTATTGTGAAGTAAGGAGGTATTGAAATGCCTTCTATTTTTTTTAAAAGCAACAAGCAACCTTCTTAAAACCATACAAAACACAACCCCTCCCCAACATACTTCTGTTTTGTTTTGTTGTCAAGTTCTGTCCCAATGAGTAGGTCAGCAATTTTAAAATGAACTGTGTCATGTAGAATGAGGAATCTAGGAAGCTGAATTACCATTCTGTATAATTACAATAGCTAGGGGGAAAAAACTCCCAAGAAGACTAACTTGACATAAATCTGCTGCAGCCCTTTGAAGGTTTCTGGGCATGTGATCTAATCACATGCTGGTGTTTTTAGTGTTTCCCCAACCATTCCTTAAAAGACAGGTAAAAAAATATAACAAAACCTGTGCGTGAGATTGTTAAGCATCTGATACTCATGGAGATCAAAGTTAAAGCTCAGGGTCCCTCTCAAGTCAGTCCTGTGTGCCTATGTCTTGAATTACATGTTGTATTGGGGACCTCAGAACAGAGGGGCTCCTTCTGGATCTCAGAAGCTATGATACCCTAAGCACATGATTTCAGTTTCAACTGTAAATTTCATGCTTTTTGTCAGATAAAATTGGACCTAATGTTACTTCTTTCACTCCCCTCCCCACTGGTGTTTTGAATTTCCTTTTTGTTTATTTTTGAGAGGCCCCCATCCTATAAGGCACATGGTACAGATGGGGAGCTCCTTTGAAGTCACTGGGTTTGCACAGGTGTCTTTTCTCATGGAACAATTTACAAAGATCAGGGGCGTCCAGTCACTGACCCTGCAAAAAAGCACATGCAGGGTCAGTGACTGTAGTCGTCACATTGAGTTTAATATGCAGAAGGTTAATTAGATGGATAAGTTTTTACAACATCAAGGCCTTGTTTTGCATCCTTCTCATTTTTGAGTTGTATGAATTATAGTGTTAATCCTAATTTATGGAGCGGTAATAACCATAGTTAAGCTACCTTCCCAATATAAGCCTGATTTTTAGTACACTTTGCTTTTCCCTCTAATCTTCCTGAAGCTTTACATCCTGCATCTCAACCTTGGTAGATTTTATCTGAGAAATTGTTTTTTTAATTTTTAAACAATTAAAAACTGAGCAGTTATAAAGTTGTGGTGTTTGGAACTGCAAATACTTGTCCTTCAGATCTGAAAAATTTCCTAATGATTTTTTTGTCTCTTGTCTCAAAAGTCTGAAATAGGGCCTGAACCTGCAAATGAGTCTACTTGGGTGGACTTTGTGCTCCTGTGGAGACTCATGCAGAACTGGGGTTACACTTTGTTGGCTTTATTGAAGACAAGTTCCTCTTAGTCTTATAGGGGGCGATAAAGAGCACTGTTCAAACTAATAATATGAAAAATGTATTTAATACAAACAATTTATAATTAACTGAATTTTTGTTTCTGGTTTTGCTGGATTGACCTGGACAAACAGGTACATAGGAGCATGGATTGGAAGTGAGAGCATGGTGGGAATTGTGGTGAGTTAGGAGTCTGGGAAGAGATATGGAGAGCATGAAGAGTAAACAGAGGATGATTGGAGGACTGAGAGGTACCTGGTGAGGTAGCGTGATACCATGTTTCCTGTTTTTGAAGGGAAGGGGTAGTGGTGAGGATGCGTGTCCATGGAGTGGTAGGCGGGATGGTGGCATAAAACAGAGAGCAGGGCACCTCAAGGGCATGGAAGTTGCAAAGGACAGGGAAAGCACAGGGGATGTGCGCAGGGGACTGGAGGAGGCATGAGAGGGTTACAGGAACGGTGTTGGGTGTAGTTGTAACTTGTTTTGACCCTGGCATATATTTTTGTAATTTTAGGGGAACAAGTTAAGGCTGGTTGATTAAGAGTAATGAAGGATTATATGTCTGTGGAGAATTGGTTGGGTCTCTTCACCATTCATTTCCAAACATTCTTGTGTTTTGTTTTTTAAAGAGAGGCTGAATATTTGGTATGAATATATATGTTAGGCCATACTTGAATCGTGAGTTAATTTGGAAACTCAGAGAAGACCTATTTGTTTAAGAAAAATTTGCTGGAACAATATAAACACTCAAGGATTATATTATGCCTGCTATTTTTTTTGATAACTAGACATTTTGTTGCAACTGTATTACAGTCATTAATACCCGGGATTCTGGCTGTCAGCTGACTGGGGCTGATGGTGGGAGCCTTGCCGTGTGCGGAGCTGACAGCAGGACCCAGGGCTCCTGCTGTCAGCCCTGCACTGTCAGCACTGCCTGGCTGACAAAAAGAATGCCAATCTTTAATATGGTGATGTAAAATATTAACATTATATTAAAATATTATGAGAAGAGATTCTGAATACAAGTGATCTGCTTCTAATCTCACTTGATACGCACTAGTAACTTCACTGATGTATACGGAAGTTAGGTAGATGTCTGCTGAAGCGAGAATAGACTTTAACATTTTGCAACACTTTCAGAATACCAGAAGGACCTAATAATTTGTAACGTTTTACTTTTTTTATTGAAGCTCATTTTAGACTAGTGGGAATGCAATATTACCACCCAGGCTTAGGAGCCTCTCTTATTTCATGTGTTATTAAAAATAGATGCCTGTACAATTAATGTAAATTGGACTATGCTCGCTTGACATATTTAGTCCACAACCAATGGTTGGTGTCAGTTATTTTCTTTCTTTTTATTATATCATTCTTATCTTGGCAAATGCATTTACTGCAAAATATTCTGTAAAAGCCAATAATGCATTATTAAAAAAAAATCAAGAATAAATTGCAACCCGTCAAAATAAAAACTATACCAGCAGCGTATTAGATGCAAATGTTACGACAGACATTCTAAAATACTTATACTATTCAGATTTTGAAGATTTATATGACTTTGTACAGAAGAGGTGAGCAAATTCAGATGAAATTCTCTTGTAGCACACATTTAGTAATAGTATAAGCTAAGTAGGATTTGGTAGATTGGAAGAGAGCACTAGTTCATCTACTCTGGCATTCCTCCAAATCCTGGTTCTCCAACTCGTGATACAGTATATTTAGCCATTTATGCATCCTTGTATGTAGAATGTGTGTGGATGATTCCTTCCTGATCCTTGCAGGCAATCTGTTTTGTGTCCTAATGCATAAGGTCTAGTTTTGATTACTTCCATTGTTTGCAAAACTATAAATAATTTACAGATCAACTGTTGGATATAGCTTCATATAATACTCACATTTCATTATTGATAAAAATATGTAAATATATTCTACTGGGTTAATGAACTAGAAAGGCTTCTTCATAATAACCCATAATATTTTTTGGGTCAGTAACTAATTGGAATCAGCAATGGCTCAGAATTAATACTACTTGTCTAGACCAATGCTTGTTGATTTTACTTTTGATCAATTAAAACGGTAGTAGTTTGATGCTTATTTTTAACAGACAAAAGCAAAATACCTTCCTGCATTCTTTTTCAAAGAGAGCTTTCTGGAGAAAGCTACAATGTGTAATGTATGTATGTGCTTAAAAAAGCAGGGTCATTTGAGGATTATTCAGATTCATACCTATTTGGTGAGTATTCTCTGTAAATAGGAGCCTTCAAATATGATTTAAAATGTTACTTTGATTATTTATAATATATTCTTGAAATTAAACCTTGATATCTGTATATTATATATTTGTATAATGTCAGAGATGTAGTAAATGCTTCATAGACAGGTAAGAAGGCTGAGTCTGTGGCCCCTAAAAACTTACAGTCGAAGGTCCTGATCTGGCAGGCAGCTTTGTGCAGATGAACACTTGCAACTGCTTCAAGCCCACTGACTTGAACCTGGCTCTTGTAGGTACAGAGACTTGTCTTTGTGGATCAAAACCTATAAGGGCCAAATCTCGATCCCAGTAAAGATCTTGCTAATTTATGCTAGGTGCTAAGTGCTTCTGCAAAGTGAAGAGAAGCCTCTTCTTCCATTGATTTCCATGAAAGAAGTCAATCAGACCTTTGCAGGAGGCACTTTCCACATTAGAAAATCATCCCCTGAAAGTTTCAGAAATTATTATAACCTTGGATATGTTTAAAAATGTATTTAGGTCGGTAGTGCATAAATAGAAAATGAAGGGCCTAATCTTGTGAGTTGCTGAGCATTCTAAAAGGGTACTGAGTATCAACTCCCATTGTAGCTTAAGTGAGCTGAAGGTGGTTGGAACTTCTTGGGGAGATACTTTTATGATTGAGCTGTACATCTGCAATATTTTCAGAAATATTTACACTTGTCAGTAGTCTAATAAATTCTCTGCATTATGTAATATATGCATCTTAGGATCTCACAGTGCTTTGTAAACACTAGTTAATTCACCTGTTCCTGTGACGTAGCAAGTGGTATGTTATCCTTATGGGCACGGAGAGGGAAAGTGCCAGTGATAGACTGGGAATTAGAACTTGAGAGGTCCTGGCTCCCAGATGCATACACAGACCACCTAGTGCATATTACTTTGTAAGCCAAGATGCCTGTGGTAATATTTTGCCTGTATTGTTTGACCCTCATGTGGCTCTTTATGGTTATGCATGTGTCTTTTGTGGAGTCAAACTGGTATTTTCCTGTTCAGTTTTGTTAACTCTCATGGATTTGGTCCCTGCTACAAGCAGAGTTATGATGATGTGAAGAATTCTGGTCGTCGAACAATTTTTGGGAAACAAAACCATAGAGCAAGACACTGGCCTCATAAAATGCCCTGTAGTCTAGTGAGAGGTGCATTAAACTGCAAGCCCAGATAGCATGAGTTCTACTCCCAGCTTTTCCTCTGACTGCTGTTGATATTTCTGTGTCCTTCACATCACTTATTGTGAACCAAGGTTTCATGCCTTGAGGGGTAGCTATCACTCACCAATTTCAGAGAGAAGGTAAGTGATAGCTTGCATTACTTAAGTTACTCTTCTAACTAAAGTGGAAGTTGTTTTGTGCTGTGGATCTGAAGGTTATGGATTCAAACCAGGGCCGGTGCAACCATTTAGGTGACCTAGGCAGTCGCATAGTGTGCTAGGATTTGGTGGGGTGGCATTTTCTTCGGCAGCAACCGAGGCGGCTGGATCTTTGGCCGTCCCGGTCGCCACCGTCATTTAGGTGGAGGGAGCTGGAGCAGGGGAGCGTGGGGAGCGCTGCCTGCAGCAAGTAAGGGGGGTGTGTGGCACGCAGGGGAACTCCTCGCCCCAGCTCACCCCTGCCCCGCCTCCTCCCCGAGCATGCCATGGCTGCTTCACTTCTCCCACCTCCTAGGCTTGTGGCACCTAAGCTGATTGGTGCCGCAAGTCTGGGAGGCAGGAGAAGTGAAGCAGCGATGGCGTGCTTGGGGAGGAGGCGGAGCAGGGGTGAGCTGGGGTGGGGATTGTGCATCAGGGCGGAGGGTGGGGGATGGGGAGCTGCCGCAGGGGGGGCGTCTCACGGTGGAGAGGGGGAGCTGTTATGGGGGGGGTGCCTCAGGGCAGAGAGGGAGAGCTGCTGCGGGGGGGGCACCTCAGAGAGGGGGCTCAGGGACGGGGAGGGCACAAGATGGAAGTTTTGCCTAGGGTACGAAACATCCTTGCACCGGCCCTGATTCAAACACCCCTGATGACACATGTCGAGGTCAAAAAACACACGTATATGTACAAGTCAGTTTAAGGACCCCTGGAGTCATTGTTTTGATGGTTTTATATCACAAAGCATTGTATTTAGAAGCAAATTTGGTTATTGTGCAAATGTTTGTTTTACTGTTGCATTTTTATTATTTGTATTTGGTTACAAGGAGTTGTCCCTTTTAAGAATAGTGTTTGGCTGACTGACAGCAATATGCAGGAGATTTTGTGTGTGTCATGAGAGTGGAAGACCCAGTGTGATCAAGCTCTAAGAAGGCCAGAACTTGATCTGATAAACTTCTCTTTCTAGAAAGTCAGCCTCATTTTTGAAGGACTAACGTTAGTGCTTATGAGGGACTGGAAGTCTTAGGGCATTGCTAATGGGCTATAGAGCCTTTTGCCTGTAGGGCACCAGTGTGAATTGTGCCCAGCTCAGCAGGGATTAAAAGTTGTTCCCAACAATGGATATTTAATAGTCCCTATGTGAGAGGAGTCTGACAGGTCCCAGTTCCAGCTCCTATGTCACAAATTCACTACTATGCTTTGCGCTAGAGTAGAAGCTCTTTGGGGCAGAGACTGTCCATGCTATGTGTTTTCACGAAGACTAACAGTGGGACCCTGTGAGGGTCCTGTAGCGGGGGCCAAAATCACATTACTCTAAGTTTGCAAGAATTGACAACATCAGTTGTCATGCGCATACTGGGAGATGGAGTTCAGAAGACAACAAAAACCACACTGAAGCTTTAAAAATTCTATTTTTTTGCCCATATGTATTTTTGGATTTGACTCCTGTTTTGAACTTTGATGTTGGTAATAGTGCATACTTTGTGTGGTGTTGCACAGAACAAACAAAGCTGTCCCACTACAAGCATGCTCCTCACTGTAAAGCAGTGCTGAGCCTTCCTAGCAGCCAGAAAGGGGGCTAAGAAAGGGACTGTGTTAGTTTAATTACGGAGACCATTGATTGTATGATGCCTTAACGTTATGTTGGAAAAGTTTTCGTGAGATGTCGCATCAATACATGATGACCTTGAGTCATGAGGATTGCACAACACAAGCTAATGTCGGAGTGTTGCATTGTAACTTTGTGGTAATTCCATTTCATGACAAACTGCTTCCCCAGGGCTGGATTACACTGTTGTAAATAATAAAAATAGAAATGACCCATAACTGAAAGTTCTAATCATAATGTTTAATCTTAATTGTAACAGATATTGGTTAAATGGTCATCAGAAGTATGGGCCTTAAAACAAATTAGCTGTGCTGACCTGCATTAGACTATCTTTTTGCAACTTCTTTATCTGTGGCACTTTGTAAATTTCATTTTGAAATAGTTTTTGCAAGGAGTTCTGTTAACTTG
This sequence comes from Chelonoidis abingdonii, assembly GCF_003597395.2. Lineage (NCBI taxonomy): Eukaryota > Metazoa > Chordata > Testudines > Testudinidae > Chelonoidis > Chelonoidis abingdonii. Next base: position 43,080,114 of record NC_133775.1, on the reverse strand, counting down.
TGAGAAATTGCTAAACAGGAAAGCGGCAAGTTATGAGCTGTTGGCATCAGAGTTCACTAAGGGGAATGTTTTTATATAAATTATTTATTTAAAATAACCATTTCCTGTAATCATTTTTAAAACAATAAAATAAATTATGGTTTATTTTGTCTAAGTTTTATAATTTTTTACCCCTTATTTTGAAGGGAGTAGTTTTTTCATATGATCACCTAAAAATATGGAAGCACATTATTGTCATTCTGACTCTGAGTTATCTTTGAGTGTATAAATTAAGATTTAATGACACACTCCTTCATGCTTGGGTGGCAATATGTCTGCCAAACTCCCTGTGCAAAGTGATTTGGCTATATCCCTTAAATCTTAGGAGGGGACCAAAGGATCTGAATTTTGAAAAAATATAAAATAATTTATAGTAGTCCTTGCTAATGTCCCTAGGAGCCAAGATTATCTCAGCATTTTTATTATAATCTCTTATAGAATTTGATTTATCAAGGATTTTGAGCTGTGACAGAGAGTCTTACAAGATTGGAACTTGGCATACTAGTTATCAGCTCAGGAAAACAATTTTTTTTGTTAACAGGAGAAACCCTATTTGATGAACTTATTGGGGATTTAGGAATTTATGAAATCAAAAAGTTCATAAAATTTAACATATCAATTACAATATTTATAGTGCATAAATTAATTTATTACTCATCCCATGACAGTGTATATAACTAACGGTAACTAATGTATACTGTGACGTTTCTTTGTTTGATAGAATTGCTTCTCTTCCCTGCTGCCAATAGATCAGTCTTTTCAAAACTGAACAGCTATTTGAATATTGGCTGAAGGATTGAAGTCACATTCAGTGGCAGAAAAATGACTTTGGCAGCAGAAAAATGATTCAGGTAACTGGTTGTTCATAAGATTGATGCTCATAAAATCAGAGTTCTATTGTGTTTTGCACTTGGGTTATTGAGTTATAAGAATGCTAAAAGGGCTATGTTTAGGTGTTAAAGATGCTTTTTTCTCTAACTATAAAAACATTTTGTTTAGCTAAAGTTGGGAAATGATTTACTCTTTGATATGAGATGAGGAGAATAACGTGAGAGAGAAACAACAACATGAATTAATTAATTTGTAATGTCTGTTGAGGACAAGCAACAATATTTGAGGGATAAGGTGTTTGTAATTCAGATAGCAGGCAGTCCCATTAAACATGCCCAAATAAACAAGTGAATATTTTGATTTATTTTAGCCTCTGATCCTGCAAACATTTATGCACTTGTTTAACTTTATTTACATGCTTAGTCTCATTGAGTCCAAGTTAAATACGTGCATAAGTATTTGCAGAATTGGGGCCTTCATGAAATAAATAATGTAGATTAAAAAATAGAGATTTCCTTGTAAAGAAAATGTAGCTATAACCTGATCAATTTTGCTCAAACAAACAAACAAACAAAATGAACAGGAAGAGTAATAACCTGGCTCTTGTTTTGTAACTTTCTGACAAAATGACCAATTGCACTTATTATTCTAAGAAAGTATCAGAGGGGTAGCCCTATTAGTCTGGATCTGTAAAAGCAGCAAAGAGTCCTGTGACACCTTATAGACTAACAGATGTTTTGGAGCATGAGCTTTCGTTGGTGACATGCATCCGACGAAGTGGGTATTCACCCACGAAAGCTCATGCTCCAAAACATCTGTTAGTCTATAAGGTTTCACAGGACTCTTTGCTGCTTATTCTAAGAAAGTGAAGGAAATAAAAATGGTCATCAGATCAGTTTCCAATTATCCTTTATTTGATCCCCTTGAAGAGAAAAAGGAATATGCACTAGTAACATTTTTTAGGATTATATTTACATGTTCACCACTTAATAAGTACTTAATGCAGCAGGGTCATGTTGCAAAGCTCATCTCAGGTACTGCCCCATGCACCATGTTTAAAGTGCTGCATGTTCTATAGAATATCAGCACTAAATACAGGGCTGCCCGGTGGGGGGGGGCAAGTGGGGCAATTTGCCCTGCAAGGGCCCCGCAAGCCCTGGCCTGGTGGCGGTCCAGGTTTTCGGCGACATTTTGGTGGCAGGGGGCCCTTTAGTCGCTCCAGGTCTTCGGCATTTCAGCGGCGGGGAGCCCTTCAGTGCTGCCGAAGATGCGGAGTAACTGAAGGGCCCCCTGCCACCAAAATGCCACCGAAGACCCTGGCCGCCGCCGGGAGAGTACAGCGCCGCAGCTCCCCCACTTCTCCCCAGGCCCCCTGAATCCTCTGGGCGGCCCTGACTAAGTATGCTGCCACGGATCTCTCACAGAAGCTATAGTGGGTATCAGCAGCAAAGAGTTAAATTAAACATCCAAATAGGCTTGAGGAAACATTCAGTTGGGGTGGCCTATGTTGTTTTCTGCTAGGTATGCAGGAGAAACTGAGTTATCACCTGCTCTTGAGCTGACAGAGGGTGGGAGTGCTGTGGTGACAGCAGGCAGAGCAAATCCTTGTGAAAAGGAAAGAGTGAAAAAAGATGGTGGGGACAGAGAAGAGAGGTAGCAGAAGTGGGAGGCAAACAGTCAGAAGAAAAGAATGTGAACCAGAGAGGGAATAGGCAGGAAAAGAAGGGAGACAGATCAGAAGGGGCATCAGAAAGCAAGTGAGAGATTGGAAAGAAAAAAGGAAAATCATTTTTCATGCTAAGAAAAATCCATAGAGCCAAATTTTGAATGTTCCATGTTACTCTTTATGCAGTGATAGTGGCACGTCAAGAAAGCTTATGCTCAAATAAATTTGTTAGTCTACAGCTATATTATCTGTGGATTTAAACATCAGAAGGACAAAGGATTTCAGTTTTCTGGCTCCAACCTTTTCCTTTTACTGAAGGTCAAATTAAAAAACTGGCAAAGAGGAAATTATGGGAGTAAAGAACCAAATATGAAGGTAAAGACAGCAGGGTGACTGGTAGATGAGAAGGAAATATGTGGGTATTGGAAGGGGAAAGAAGGAGAAAAAGAGGGGTGTTTATGGAATATGGAACATTGTCAGGTGATGTCAGCACCAGCTTCGTGGTAGGGTCAGAGTGAGTGGCAGTGCTGGGAGATGATATGGGGACCTGGTAATTATAAATTAAATTCCTGGAAACTGACAGAGCTTCATAATTGACAGTAGCCTTGACTTGCAAGGAAATGAGGAGGGGAGGAATTAGCTAGGGAGTGACAGATAATACATTGGTGAGAGAGAGAAGTAGATTAGGTACATAATTTGAGAGCAGAAGGATAAAATGAAGCAGGGCTGCCCAGAGTGGGGGACAAGTGGGGCAATTTGTCCCATACCTCAGGCTCCGCAGGGGCCCCCAGGAGACTGGCTGATGCTCCCTCGCCAGCCCTGACCCGACCCCGTCTCTGTCCCTCTCCCGGAGCCTCAGCCCATCCAGGAGCATCCCTGGATAGCACTGCAGCGTGTCTTCGGCAGGGCCCCTGAGCCCTTCCCCGCTCAGAGCTGCGTGGTAAAGGGGCGGGGCTGCGAGCTCCAGGCTGAGCGGAAGGAGTTGAGCTCAGCCTGGAGCTCGCAGCCCCGCCCCCTTACCATATGGCTCTGAGCGGGGCGGAGCTCAGGCCCCGCTGGAGCCACTCTGCAGCTGTCGAGGGAAGCTCCTATATGGGGTGAGGCTCCGGGAGAGGGGCAGAGCTGAGGGTAAGGGGCCAGGGCCGGGGGGGTTGGCTAAGGGGCATTAACTCCCAGGGACAGTCAGGGAGAGGGCAGAGGTGGGGGGGAGGAGGGCGATCAGGGGACAGGGAATGGTGGGGGTTGGATCGTGGGCGTTCCGGGGGTCTGTCAGGATGCAGCAGGGGGGTGGATAGGGGTCAGGGCAGTCAGGGGACAGGGAGCAGGGGTGGGGTCCTGGGGTGGTGGTGGGGGATCTCTGGGGGATGGTGAGGGAGCAAGGAGCAGGATGGGTCAGGGATTCTGAGGGGGGCGGGCAGTTGGGGAGCAGGAAGTGGGTGGGGGTCAGATATGGGGCAGGGCCAGGCTGTTTGGGAGGCGCAGCCTTCCCTACCCTAAAGCTCATTCAGCAGTTTGAGGCTTGCAGAAGAACCAAGCTGTTAGCTTTTCCATTAGGGCTACCATCCCTTTCACTTCTCAAATGCCAAATTATCGTCTGTATTTAATTTCAGTGCCACAGGGAGATTCATGTCACGAGAGGGTAGCTTCGTTTAAAATTAGCCACTGGGGGAGGGATCACATGAGAAGAGCAATATCCTTCCCAACCCTACCAAGGGAGACCCCCCTGCTGCATTCCCTGAGGCTCCAGAGGGGTTAATTCAGTGGTTCTCAAACTTTTATACTGGTGACCCCTTTCAGATAGCAAACCTCTGAGTGCGACCCCCCTCCCTTATAAATTAAAAAAATGTTTTTAATATATTTAACACTTATAAATGTTGGAGGCAAAACGAGGTTTGAGGTGTAGGCTGACAGCTCGCGACCCCCAGTAATAACCTTGTGACCCCCTGAGGGATCCTGACCCCAAGTTTGAGAACCCCTGGTTTAATTTAATTTTAGCACCCTGTGTCCATTCACGTGCATATGCTATTTTGAGCATTTCAATTTTCACAACATAGGCTCATCCCAGATTCTGGAACAAGCTCAAATGCTCAGTTCGTGGAGTATGTACATAAGCTATACTAAAGACAAACCACAGTAACCGTTCCAGTTTGTGAGGGACCCATGGAGCCGATAACATCTAGGACGTAATGATGGTGGTTAAATCCATTAATGACTATTTAGCCAGGAATGGGTAAGAAATGGTTAATGTCCCTGAGCCTCTCTTTGTCAGAGGGTGGAATGGATGCAGGAGAGAGATCCACTTGATCATTACCTCTTAGGTTTACTCCCTCTGGGCAACTTTTGGATCTGGCCATTGTCGGTAGGACAGGGATACTGGGCTGGATGGACCTTTGGTTTGACCCAGTATGGCTGTTCTTATGTTCTAACCTAAATGAACCCAAAGTTATGGAGACAGATATGAGTCAAGGAAGCCAGCAGAGTGTCAGAAACCTGGACAAATCTCTGACTGGATGGGCTCAGGCGCTTAGTCACAAGCCGAGGTGGTTCAAAAGTTTTTTGGATTTTTTTTAAGCAGAATTTTTTTTATTGTTTCTTTAAACAGTCAGACACAGCAAGCAGCAAATATTTGGCCACACAGTTCTGAAACCCCAAACCATATTCAGGTTTTGGGAGACTAATTTCAGCTTTTCAATTAAAAAAAAAAAAACAGCAAATTTTGAAGGAAAGCGGACATTGTTCGTGATTTTTTTCTGCTTTTTAAAACCCCCTAGTTTTTGATCTAGAAAAAGTTTTGACAGAAAATATTTATCCAACCCTTTTAATGAGCTTTAGTGCCTTTAACACTAGCTGATGCTGAGAACCAGTGATACCTTGTAAAGAAGTTTTCTCAAAACTGGGTTTGTGCCGAGATGCAGAAGGTTTATTTTTCCCAGGGCCGCCTGTGTGGGGAGGGAGCAAGTGGGGCAATTTGCCCTGGGCCCCGCAGGGGCCCCCACGAGAATATAGTATTGTATAGTATTACAATTTTTTTTTGTAGAAGGGGCGCCCGAAATTGCTTTGCCCCAGGCCCCCTGAAGCCTCTGGGTGGCCCTGAAATGAAGATGGAGGAGAAAATTGTGAGAGGAGCAGAAAAAGAAAAAAGGAGTTAGAAAGGTGGTGATGTTACCTGCCAGTATCATTTTTGTGTTGAAGTTATGTGGACCACCAAGGAATTCAGGGCAGCTGTGGAAAAGGCCACCTAGAACACTTTCTGATCTGCACTGCTGTGATGTGCCGGGAAATGGGGAGGCAGCTTGAGATGGGGGGGGTGGAGGGTGTACTGGAGCCCTTCAAAAGAGCAGGGAAGTTTTTCTCTTGTCCCATGTTTAGATGACTCTGAGTACTGAGATAGTTATTTTATTAGACCATCAGCACTTGTCTCTTATTAAGATCTTTGGTCCACTATGAGGATAAAAAATAGCAACCGGTCAATTACCTTTGAAGTCCTACCTTTACACTAGTGATAAAATTTCCTTATCGATTCTGTGCAGGTTTACCTTAAATGTACACAACTTACTTGTGTTTTGTTCTATGGAACCTAATTACAGTGCTTGTTTCTGTAGCATTCCTATTCACATTCATTTCAATACATTACCAGACTTGGCGACATAAAGAAAACATGACTGTATATCTGCCTACTTTGGTTTTTCTTTTGGTGGCAAATTGGCTCTATTTTCTATGCATCCTGGTTGTATTAGGTATCATCTGCAGTTAACTGTTTTGCCCCCTTTTTGCTTCAGTTTGATAGAACAAGTGCCAAAACTTAGAGTTGTGAAATACTGTTGTTTCCCTCCTATGATTTCTTAGAAATATGTATAATAGTTAAACTGATAACTTAACTTAATAGCAAGTGTATGTCTTTTTATTTTAAGGAAAAAGATATTCTCTCCTATGTAACTAAACAGTGTTGAGCCTGACTCAACTTGTTCGGTGGGAATATATATTTTAGAAAACATTCAATCAAATACCACATTTATTAAGAACAATAATAACAATCTTGGTAACCTTGCATAATCAAAAGAATAGTCACAGAATAATTGTTTGTTTGCATATTCAGAAGTTGGAGTCTTAGACCCCAATCCTGCAAAGGGGTCCATCTACGAGGCGTCCCATTGAAATACCCTGCGTGAGCATAAGGGTTTGTGCTAGCATACAATTTGGAACAATCAACAGGGTATTAATACAAAGATTCTAAATTCTTAAGCCATAGATTTTTCTGCGCCTGTGAATTTCAATTGTTCTGCATTATGACTTAAATTTGGTTTCTTCCTCTTATGATTTTATCTGCAAACATTTTTATTTGATCATAGCTTTTCTATTTCTCTCCGCACTTAAATACTAATCCCAATTTCACTTTTGGCTCTTTCAGTGTTCTTGTCATCACATTGATGTTTTTGCTATTACAGCTCATTAATGACAATGGAATTCACTAATGATCCTTATTTAAATATAGCTTGCTGCTACCTATTGCTCCCCATTAGCACCACTGAGAATAGCATTCCAGTATTGTCTTACTCTTATTATAATGTACTAATAACAGCTTCCTCACACCCTGTACTGTAGGAGAAAAAACTTGCATCCCTTTCTGATTCCTTGCCTTCTCTCCCATGATAATGATCGGTTTCAGAGTAGCAGCTGTGTTAGTCTGTATCCGCAAAAAGAACAGAAGTACTTGTGGCACCTTAGAGACTTACAAATTGATTTGAGCATAAGCTTTCGTGGGCTGTAGCCCACTTCTTCGGATTCATAGAATGGAACATATATTGAGGAGATATATATACACATACAGAGAGCCCACCTTTTCATGCTCCCTGTATGCGTATATATATCTCCTCAATATATGTTCCATTCTATGCATCCAAAGAAGTGGGCTGTAGCCCACGAAAGCTTATTTTCAAATAAATTTGTTAGTCTCTAAGGTGCCACAAGTACTCCTGTTCTTTTTTATGATAATGATTGTGATTTTTATTTATAAAATATATCCTAATACTTTAAGTAGCATTTGGGGCCAAATTGTTAGCTGATGTAAATTTGGGTTGCTCTGTTGAAGTTAGAGGAACCATAATGATTTACATAAGCTGAAGTTCTGGACCATGACATCTCTTGACTAGCCTTTCTCTGAATTTCTTTTAAGTACATGGTGTATTTCTGTAGAGTTTTTGGAAGTGGCAGACTGATCAAATTGTCTAGATGTTTTGAAAGCTGCATCATGCTACTCTCTAACATACCTTAGCTCTGACTTGTTACCACTTTGCTTTGCAAGTCTTGAGTTGCTGAGCAGCAGCAGTTTTGCAAAATCATGCCAAGTTGTGTAAGGGTTTAGAGAATAAAATTTCACTTGATACTTGAAACAGGTTTGAACTTTAGTCTTCAGAGATGTGAAGTTAACGCAGTAACGTACACTTCAATCCTACACCCCCTCTGATTCAGTAATGACACATCTTTAAGTAAAAAGCTAAAATTCTTAGTGAGCTTCCCTCTCTTAATAGTTAAAATGTTAACACTTTTTTGGACTACAACTTGGTTTTTTGGGGTCCTGAGTAAAATACCAGCTGATGAGCTTTGGGCCGGTTTCTATCGTCCACAGAGCACATCCGGCAGCTGGGCTGTGTCAGGTCAAGAGTGCATGCCGTTAAGAAGATACTAGCGCATTTTAGCAAGTGGGGGAAGCAGGTCAGTGCACATGTGCTTAATGTGGGCGGGGGGGGGGGAAGAAAATTGGTAAACAATGATTTTGTCAACTAAAAGTGGATGTTAAGCTTGTTGCAGTTAGGAGGGGTTTGGCTGCCTGAAGTTCATCTCTCAGGAAGGCGTTGGTGTATTCAGGTTGTGGGAGGGCCATTAGGAAAGCAAGGTTCTAACAGGCAGTGAGCCATGCCTAGGGCTTGACCTCCTTGCTGCTTCTAGAGAACTGTTTTGTTCGGAATTCCTACCACACCCCTTCCAAGTTCCTGTTCCCTTGCAAAGGATGAAAAATCTTCTGTCTTATCCATAGACCAGGTAGTTCATGAGCAGCTTGAGCTTATTCACATGCTGTTCCACCAGTGTGCCTCGGCCTCCTTTGAGGGGCTACCTCTAGGAATCATGAGGTAGCTCAAGGTGTGTGTTTGTTCAGTCTTTGAGCCAGCATGACTAATGCGATACATCTGGTGGTTTTCTCTGATTTGGGCTTCCATCCACTAAGAGCTCGCACTGATGCCACTGACTTGCTTCACAGAAGACCAAACTGAACAGACGAGATGATCTTTGTTAACAAGATTGATATTTTAATCCCTCACTTCTGGCTTGTTCTCAGACAAAACATAAAGCAATGTTGCTGAGAAGACTGTTGGTTAGAAGGATTGTGCCTTAGAGAATTTTAGTAACTAATGGTGCTGTTCAATTACAGGCTTTATGAAGCATTAAGCAGATGAATTCAATAATTCTGTTGGAGTATCCCTATATTTGAGGCAGGGTCCTACAGCTTTCCCTTTTTACAGAAGACCCTGGATAATTGATTAGCCTCGATGAAAGCCTTTGCTGGCTGGAACAGTGTGATTTGCATCAAAATGCAGTCTTAGTGATGAGAGAGGATCACATATGTAAAGACAGATGAGCGGTGTAGGGAACAGAGTGCCTGCTGTTAATACTATGTGTGCAGCTCTTAAGCAGCAAACTGGAACATAATTCAAGTTTGTCGTCTGTTCTAAGCTAAAATTGTCCAGATTCATGGATCCCTTCGGAGTCTAGTTCATTTATGTGGTACACATCCTGCGCTCTAAGAATTTAAATGGTTTGTTGTTGTCCTTGGGGGGATTCTCAGTTGCAATAACCAAATGTTTTATGGTTTTTGTAGGAATTTTAGGTATAACATTTGCCCAGCTAACACAAGAAGAATAGGAAAGTGTCTGTGAAATTAAAACACAGTATCCCATTATTTGTTTATCTCCTGACATATGCATTGGTGGTTTTGGCACACATTGCCAAGAGTAAGTCTAATGGGTGATTCTGCTTCCATCAGTAACACAGTGACATGGCTGTGGATGCATGAGGCTCATGATTAACACTGTCCTGCTGTGGGCCAGGTCTGGCCTTATAGCTGAATTGTGAGTTTTTCACTGATCCTGTGCTTGCTCTAGTCCTACAGACGATCTAGGGTCAGCATGTAAATTTAAATAAATAAATAAAGAGGATGGCTCTGTCTTGATCCTAGAATGCTCTATTGCCATTTGTGTGCCATGGGACAGATGGGACTGCAGTTTTATAGAGTTTTTCTCCAAATCTCAAAGGGAATTTTGAAAATGCATTACACTGTGTAGTGTTCTGCTTGTTGGACTATGATGTTTTATATTTTAAATCTTCCTTTTATGTTTGGAGAAGTGCAATAACCCTGATGGTCGCAACCCTGTTCTGGTCCCTTGAAGAACTATTGTAACATTTTACAGTTGGTTGAAAATTTTTTGATTGAACAGTTTTTGGTTGGAAAATGCTGTTTTGTTGAAATAGAAATGTTTCCTTGGAATTAGAGATGTCGATTAATTGCAGTTAACTCACGTGATTAACTAAAAAAAATTAATCGTGATTAATCACAGTTTTAATCACACTGTTAAACAATAGAATACCTATTGAAATTTACTAAATATTTTGGATTTTTTCTACATTTTCATATACATTGTATTCTGTGTTGTAATTGAAAACAAAGTATATATTATTTTTGATTACAAATATTTTCACTATAAAAAGGGTAAACAAAAAAAGTGTCTTTCAGTTCACTTCATACAAGTACTTTAGTGCAATCTCTTTATCCTGAAAGTGCAATTTACGAATGCTTTTGGCAGCAGACGGTGCGTTACGACTGGTAGCCGTTGACATCATATTCCTGTGTGCTCTTTTAACCGACCTTGGTGTGGTCAGTCAGGGGCTCCTGGGCAGACGGGCTCCTGGAGTGACTCAGCCAGGTCATTCCTATCTTCTGCTGAGCATCCAGGAGATGAGAATGACTAGCAGTCGAACTCCACTCTCTGCTGCCACCCTAAATGTGTAAAAGATAGATGGAGTGGATCAAAACAAGAAATAGACCCGATTTGTTTTGTATTCATTTGCTTCCTCCCTTCCTCCCTCTGTGAAATTCAGAGTTTTCAGTTTGATCCTTGAGGGGGCCATTCTGTGTGACAGTTGTTTGTGTTTCTCCTTGATGCAAAGCCGCACCCTTTATGGACTTTAATTCCCTGTAAGCCATGTTGTCAGTTGCCCCTCCCTCCATCAGAGCAGACAATCATTTCACACCTTTTTTCAGTCCAGATGCCATAGCACTGGGATCATAGAGCCCACTCAGTTCACCGCAGCAATTATGACCACTTTAAACATACTGCACATTATCCTGGAGTATATGCAGAACCTGAATCTGCCAAAGCAAAAGCAAGCAAGGAGGCAACGGCAGCACGGTGATAAGAGTGATGAGGACATGGACATAGACTTCTCGGAAAGCACGGGCCCCAGCAATGTGCACATCGTAGTGTTAATGGGGCAGGTTCATGCTGTGGAACACTGATTCTGGGCCCGGGAAACAAGCACAGACTGGTGGGACCGCATAGTGTTGCAGGTCTAGGATGATTCCCAGTGGCTGCAAAACTTTTGCATGCGTAAGGGCACTTTCATGGAACTTTGTGACTTGCTTTCCCCTGCTCTGAAGCGCCAGAATACTAAGATGAGAGCAGCCCTCACAGTTGAGAAGCGAGTGGTGATAGCCCTGTGGAAGCTTACAATGCCAGACAGCTACCGGTCAGTTGGGCATCAGTTTAGAGTGGACAAATCTATTGTGGGGGCTGCTGTGATTCAAGTAGCCAGCGCAATCACTGAGCTGCTGATACCCAGGGTAGTGACTCTGGGAAATGTGCAGGTCATAGTGAATGGCTTTGCTGAAATGGGATTCCCTAACTGTGGTGGACAATAGACAGAACCCATACCCCTATCTTGGCACCGGAGCACTAAGCCAGTGAGTTCATAAACTGAAAGGGGTACTTTTCAATGCTGCTGCAAGCACTGGTGGATCACAAGGGACGTTTCACCAACATCAACATGGGATGGCCAGGAAAGGTACATGACGCTCGCATCTTCAGGAACTCTGGTCTGTTTCAAAAGCTGCAGCAAGGGACTTTCTTCCCAGACCAGAAAATAACCGTTGGGATGTTGAAATACCTATAGTTATCCTTGGGGACCCAGCCTACCCCTTAGTGCCATGGCTCATGAAGCCATACACAGGCATCCTGGACAGTAGTCAGGAGCTGTTCAGCTATAGGCTGAGCAAGTGCAGAATGGTGGTAGGATGTGCATTTGGACATTTAAAAGCTCGCTAGTGCAGCTTACTGACTTGAACAGACCTCAGCGAAAGCAATATTCCCATTGTTATTACTGCTTGCTGTGCGCTCCACATCTCTGAGAGTAAGGGGGAGGCATTTATGGTGGGGTGGGAGGTTGAGGCAAATCGCTGTAATTACGTGCAGCCAGACACCAGGGCGGTTAGAAGAGCACAGCAGGGCACGGTGTGCATCAGAGAAACTTTGAAAGCCAGTTTCATGACTGGCCAGGCTACGGCATGAAAGTTCTGTTTGTTTCTCCTTGATGAACCCCCCTCCTTTGTTCACTCTGCTTCCCTGTAAGCTAGCCACCCTCCCCTCCTCTCTTCGATCACTGCTTGCAGAGGCAATAAAGTCATGCTTTGTTATGCAATGATTCCAGACTACGTGCTACTGGCCTGGCATGGTAAAGTGTCCTACCATGGAGGACGGAATAGAGCCTCCCTCCCCAGAAACCTTTTGCAAAGGCTTTGGGAGTACATCCAGGAGAGCTTTATGGAGATGTGCCTGGAGGATTTCTGCCCCATCCCCATACATGTTAACAGACTTTTCCAGTAGCTGTACTGGCCACAAATGCCAGGGCAAATTAATCATTAAACACGCTTGCTTTTAAACCATGTGTAATATTTACAAAGATACACTCATCAGAGGTCCTGTCTCCAGCTTCAGGATCTGGGAGCATGCCTTGGGTGGGCTCGGGGGTTACTGGCTCCAGGGCCAGGGTGAAAAACATATCTTGGCTGTTGGGGAAACTTGTTTCTCCCCTTCCTTGCTGTGTACTATCTTCAAGCTCTTCATCATCATCTTTCTCATCCCCAAAACCCGCTTTGCTGTTGCATGATTCTCCATAGATGGAGTCAAAGCACAGGGTTGGGGTAGTGGTGGCTGCACCGTCTAGCATGGCATGCAACTCATCGTAGAAGTGGCATGTTCAGGGCTCCGATCCAGAGCGGCCTTTTGCCTCTCTGGTTTTTACCTAGGCTTGCCTTAGCGTCTTAATTTTAACATGGCATTGCTGTGTGTCCCTGTAATGGCCTCTGTCCTTCGTGCCCTTTTGAGAATTTCTCTAATGTTTTGGCATTTCGTTTACTGGAACAAAGTTCAGCTAGCACGGATTTGTCTTCCCATATGGCGAGCAGATCCCGTACCTCCCGTTCGGTCCATGCTGGAGCTCTTTTGCTATATTGTGACTCCATCATGGTCACCTCTGCTGATGAGATCTGCACTCACCTGCACCTTGCCATGCTGGCCAAACAGGAAATGAGATTCAAAAGTTTGCGGGCCTTTTCCTGTCTACCTGGCCAGTGCATCTGAGCTGAGAGTGCTGTCCAGAGTGGTCACAATGGAGCTCTCTGGGATAGCTCCTGGAGGCCAATACCATCGAATTGCATCCACAGTACCCCAAATTCAACTCAGGCCGATTTCAGCGTTAATTCCCTTGTCGGAGGTGGAGTAGAGAAATCGATTTAAAGAGCCCTTTAAGTTGAAAAAAAGGGCTTCATTGTGTGGACGGGTCCAGGCTTAAATCAAGGTAATGCTGCTAAAATTGTAGCGTTGACCAAGCCTATGACTAATCGGAGGTGCTGCTCTGACAAGGTCTGGTTTTTTTGGTTAGCGTTTTCTTATCTCTACCTCTCCATTCTCAGTTTTGACTCATCTCTGTGTTAGCTGCATGTCCTTTTATCTGTTTCCTCCTTGTACTTTATTTTTTACCTTCTCTAAACCCCTCTCTACCAGATATTTTCTTTCCCCCTTGCTTTGATACACCTTTTTCCCCTTTTCTACATTCCCTTTCTTCCCTGATGCTATTCCTTTGTTTTCAGGTATTTCCCCTTCCCTATTGTCTTCCTCTCTACAGTTCCTGTTGGCTCAGTAGGGAACGTGTCTCTGAAAATCCTCTAAAAGCTGTTTTCCTGTATTTGTGAGAATGTTAGACAGGAAGGACCTAGTAAGTGATCTGTGTATAGAAACACTGAACAATGAGATTTAAAGGGACAATGCAGAGCATGAACAGAACTTGTGTGGGAGCTTCTCTTCCTTTTTAGTGAGGTTCCTTTACATCCCCCATCAGCCATGAGTGATAGATGTGACAGTCCTGTGGTCCTGTTGTGGAAGGTGAGATCAAACTTGGTATCAGGTGCCCCCCAGCAGTAATCACATTTCAGTGGTGAATGAAGTGATTCTTGTATAAATAGTTTTGTGAAGCACTTTGGGATCCTAAAGAATGAAAAGAACTATCTGAATCTTTGATTATTATAATTAGTAGGATATGATGTAGAAGCATCACTGCTGTGTGTTTGAGAATGGCTCTGAATAGGAACCATAAAAAAATCCCACTGTGTTGTGGACCCAAATAATAATACCAGTGGGAAGAGGATGAAAGAGGTAGAGAGAACAGTAAATAATAGAAAGTTCTTAGTCTGTGGAGAATTGTATTTGGTTTTCTGCTGGCTGTTGATCCACTTATCTATCACTTAGTTAGACTGGTGGCAGAAAGATACTTAGAAATAAAACTTTGCCCTGAAGTTTGGCTTCTCTCTCCCTCATTTGAAAATCTATTTGGTGTAAGGAAAAGAACAACAAAGTAGAATTTCCCTTCCATCCCACATCGAAAAATGAAGTTAGCCCTGCATATGATAAGATAATACACACAATTTTCAGTCTGGGTACAGACTAGAACCACAACAAAATAACTCCAGTGCCAGATAACAGCCTTTGCAGAAAGACTCATTCCCCATGGAACTGGCTTAGTGGCAGTATTTTCTAATGACAAACGTAAATCAAAGAGAGGAAAAAATCAGATAGCATTAGGAAAGCTAATAGAACTTCATCTTTGTATCAGAATCTTTAGAGACCATTCTGCCACCATTTAAGTAGTTATTGGCTATCTTCTGCCTAAAAGTATCAGCCTCCGTGGCAGCAGGATAACAATATGGTGGACTTCAGAAATGAAAAATAAATCCATTGTTGCAATATAAAAAGGAACCTTCCCTGCTTCCCCTTTCACCCTTAAAAATATCCTCCTTTTTCATTCTTGCTGGAGCCATAGCTTCCTGTAGCAGTGGAGAATGGTACTGTGACTGTATGTGGGTGAAGTAGCATTTTTGGGCCTTCAAAACCACAGTCATCAGAACACACGCCATAAAATTCTTAAGTCTCATTGTGAGAATATTAGACATAGTGTCCGTGATTTCTCTAAACTGTTACTTGCTAGAGCAGAACCTTGCTAATTCCCACTCATAACTGGGAAACTGTGCTTTTTTAAATTTTTTTTTTTTTTAACCTCCTCAGTCCACATACCTTATCTGGGTCAAAACTCACCCTCTTTCCAGAGTTTTGACTATTTTAAGCAACAATAGGACAATGTAAAGACCACTCCAAGTTTTCTCGCTAGGCTTGGCTGCACCTCTGGTTCCTTGCCAAGAGCTGGTCAGCCCACCCATTAGTACCATGGAGACAAACTCTCTCAGTTTGGACAGGAGCTCTCTGAAACCTGCTTCCTCCTTCCTTGCTTTCTCCAGCTGGAGGGCCCTCTCTGTGGGCTTGCTATTACTGGCAGTTGTTTCAAGGAGTGCTCAGAAGGCAATTTCAGCCCAAGTGTTGAGGACAGACCATTTACTACTTCTTGGTCTGCAAGTGGTTAAAGTTTAACAAAAAATTACAGTGAATCCTGGAAGCTGTCGTCATATGTGGAAATCCCACTGATCAACTCCATCATCTCCTCACACATCACTTCTCTTATCCACTTCTTCAATTTCCTCCTTAACTTTCACTCTGCTTCAGGGCCGGGTCTACAGTTTTCGCCACCCCAAGCAGCGTGCTGAATTGCCGCCGCAGATGGCGGGGGCAGTCTGTGTGCCCTTAGGGTGGCAGGCGCGTTTCCGCAGCGCCGGCAATTCGGCGGCAGATTCTATGTTTAGCTGAAGCCGCCCCGGACAGCTAAACATAGAAGCTGCTGCCGAATTGCCCTCACCGCGGAAACGCGCCTGCCGCCCTAACGACGCAGACACTGCCGCCCCTTGCAGAATGCCACCCCAAGCACCAGCTTGGAATGCTGGTGCCTGGAGCCTGCCCTGTTCTGCTTAGGCTTCTTCCTTTCACAGTACAAAGGTGTTGTGGTCTCTCATCCTTAAAAAGTCCACCCTTGACTCCTTCTACCTCTTTACCTACCACTTTCACCTCAAAACTCATTTAAAAGTATCCTCCTCTATTATTACCTTGAGTTCCAATCTTCCAAATCTATTCTAGACCCCTCTAATCTGGCTTTCCCTCTTCTCCCCTCCCCTCAAGGTCACCAAGATCTCTTCTGACTCCATTGTGGCTGGATCTCAGGGCCACTCTTCTAACTCCATTGTTTTTGGCCTTTTGGTTGCTGACAAAACAAGAATAACTACTTGTAATGTGTTAAAACCCAAGTGTGAGGATTGTCTTTCAGCTTTAATCTTGAATGTACTTATTTGCAGAAGTTTTAGTCAAATCCTTAATATTAGTTGTGTTCATTTTAAATTAATTAATTTAATGGGTGATGGAATGGATCACTTGATGATTACCTGTTCTGTTCATTCCCTCTGGAGCACTTGGCATTGGCCACTGTCAGAAGACAGGATACTGGGCTAGATGACTTTTGGTCTGACCCAGTATGGCCGTTCTTCTGGAATTATTATTTATATATATTTTTTACCCCTAAGTAAATGCAGGTCAGGAATGGCCATGCTATTTTTACTCAGTTTTTATAGATTAATGTTATGATACATATGCCCTGACACTGCTGCACTCGTTTGCCAACATATCCTGTAGCCTTAGGCTAGCTTACTATTGCTTTCCTATTCTGTAGATATTCTATTTACAAATGTGTTAGGTTTTGGATATGCCATTCTGAAAATGTTTCTTCTCACTGAGGCGTGCAATTGCACCTTACTTCACACTTAAAATGTTGTTTGAAAATACTGATTTGAGTGCAAATCCCTTAATATTGTAAGACAAAACAGGCCTGGAAATGTTGGCGAAGGATTAATACACATGCAATAGCCAAATACTTGTTTTTCAAACATAAGAAAAAATATTTGGTTTATGTCTGACCTTGTGGTATTAACAGTAAGACACTACAATCATTATGTGCATTAGAATAACTTACGGCTTTGGTTGGAGAGAGCCTACAAGAATGAAAAGGAGTAGAGAGAATGGTTGGTACCTTCATCTTTCTCAGGCTGACTTTAGGAATGGCCATGGCCAATCATTCATCAAACTTCAAGTATTCAAATTATCACTGGTTGATTAAAGGATGAGACATCTGTTCCTTATGATAGCCAGGAAAGTGCATGTATTTGCATTAGGAGATCAGTGGACTTTCTGTTCAGGCTCAGTAATATTTCTTAGCCTCGTCAAGAAATGGTTATTATATTTAGCAATCAGGCTGGGCAGAATCTCAAACTCATTCGGGGATAGAATGAAAGATTTGTATTAGTGCTGCCTGCACTGCTGTCAAAGAATCGGAAATGTCCTCCAATTAATTGGCTTATGCAGGGGGAATTTCTTCTTGAATTGCATTCTAGGCCTTCCTTCGAAGTACGTAGGATGCCAAACCAAGATTCATTACAGTAGCAGAACTACTTGAGACAAAAGTATTAAGTTATTTGACTTATTATGCATTAACTCAGTACTAGTGTTGTAAACTCATCAGGGGTGAGCACATGTGACCACAACATAAATATGATTTGAATGTGCTCTTGAGAGTTATAAGCTTTAAAAATCTGGCAGGAGGTTAAAAGTATTTCCAGCTGATCACACTTAGTGACTAATGGAAGGAAGTAAAGTCATCCATCATTACAGATACCATCCAGTGCTTATCCAAACTGATAAGTGACATCCAAGTACTGATTTTTTTTTTAAAGTAAGTTATATGTAGTTATTGATGAGCTGTGGTTGCTGCCGTGAGAGGAGGGTGGTGGTGGTGGTGGGGAAGCAGTTGGCAGTGATAGGGCAATCTCCCCCTTTTGTATTCCCTTTCTGCTGTGCACCCTATTCCCCCGTCCCTGTGGAACTCCTTCCACAGGTACTCTGTGGTGATTGGCTTCTGAAAATCCTGATTTGCGTAGTGTATTGCTGGCAGTTTATGAATTTAACATACACAGGTTCCCCCCAACCTGAAGGAATTGTTTTCTTCTCCAAGGGGAGGTTTGAGGGCACTGGCAGGTGGAGAGGCATTGGCAGCATGCGTGGCTGCTGGAAGAGCTTGCCAAGGAAACATGTAAAGGTGTAGGGATTCCCATGTAAAGATCAGCATAGATATTGGGAGATCAATAGGTCACATTCACAGGATCCATCAGTTTAGTGTGTGTGTGTGAGAGAGAGAGAAAGAGAGAGACCCATCTGTGCCCTCTCTATCCGGGAATAATGAATCAGAAATTTGGAGGTTCCAGACCCTTATGTAAGAATAATCCACATAATTGTTCCTGTGGTGGTTCTAAGAAAGGAACAATGCTAATGTTAAGGGGATAGTGTTAGTGAACTTCTTAAATTAATTAAGTAGCATATTAATGCCACTAATAGAAAACTACTTGGTTCTAAAAATAGATTTTATGGCCTGATCAAATGTTTCCTGAACCACAACCATGTAGCTACAGCACAATTTGAAAAAAAATTAGGGCTGTCAATTAATCACAGTTAACTCATGCGATTAATTAAAAAAAATTAACTGTGATTAAAGAAATTAATCGTGATTAATCACGCTGTTAAACAGTAGAATACCAATTGAAAATGATTCAATAATTTTTGGATCTTTTTCTGCATTTTCAAATATATTGATTTCTATTACAACACAGAATACAAAGTGTACAGTACTCACTTTATATTACTTTTTATTACAAATATTTGCACTGTAAAAATGATAAAAGAAATAGTATTTTTCAGTTCACTTCATACAAGTACTGTAGTACAATCTCTGTTGTGAAATGTAACTTACAAATGTAGAATTTTTTTGTTACATAACTGCACCCAAAACCAAAACAGTGTAAAACTTTAGAGCCTACAAGTCCAATCAGTCCTATTTCTTGTTCAGCCAAACAAGTTTGCTTATATTTGCAAAAGATAATGCTGCACGCTTCTTATTTACAATGTCACCTGAAAGTGAGAACAGGTGTTTACATGGCACTGTTGTAGCCGGCACTGCCAGATGCAGTAAAGATTCATATGTCCCTTCATTCTTCAACCACCATTCCAGAGGATGTGTCCATGCTGATGACTGGTTCTGCTCGATATTGATCCAAAGCAGTGCAGACCAACACGTGGTCATTTTCATCATCTGAGTCAAATGCCACCAGCAGAAGATTGGTGTTCTTTTTTGATGGTTTGGGTTTTGTGGTTTCCACATCGGAGTATTGCTCCTTTAAGATTTCTGAAAGCATGCTCCACACCTCATCCCTCTTAGATTTTGACATGTACTTCAGATTCTTAAATATTGGGTCGAGTGCTGTAGATGTCTTTAGAAATTTCACTTGGTGTCGTCTTTGCATTTTGTCAAATTTGCAGTGAAAATGTTCTTAAAACTAACAACATGCTGGGTCATCATCTGAGACTGCTATAACATGAAATATATGGCAGAATGTGGGTAAAACAGAGCAGGCGACATACAATTCTCCCCCAAGGAGTTCAGTCACAAATTTAATTAATGCATTATCTTTTTTAACGAGCTTCAGCATGGAAGCATGTGCTCTGGAAGGATGGCTGAAGCATGAAGAAGCATATGAATCTGTAGTGCATCTGGCATATAAATATCTTGTGACACCAGCTACAACAGTGCCATGCGAACGCCTGTTCTCACTTTCAGTGCATTATAATTAAGAAGTGGGCAGCATTATTTTCCATAAATGTAAACAAATTTGTTTCTCTTAGCGATTGGCTGAACAAGAAGTGGAATGGAGTGGACTTGTAGACTGTAAAGTTTTACATTGTGTTGTTTTTGAGTGTAGTTATATAACCAAAACCCCCTACATTTGTAAGTTTACTATTTCACTAAAAAGAGATTGCACTAGAGTACTTGTATGAAGTGAATTGAAAAATACTATTTCTTTTGTTTGCAAATATTTGCACTGTAAAAATAATAAAAAATAATACAAAGTGAGCACTGTACACTTTGTATTCTGTGTTGTAATTGAAATAGATTATATCTGAAAATGAAGAAAAACAGCCAAAAATATTTAATAAATTTCAATTGGTATTCTATTGTTTAACAGTGCGATTAATCACGATTAATTTCTTTTAGTTAATGGCATGAGTTAACGGCAATTAATTGACAGCCCTCACAGCAGGGTAATTTTTTTTCAAGTTAATAGTTTCCCTTTAAATGTGGTTCTTTTATAGGAGATGTAAGGAAAAATAAATTATAGCCACTGTTTGCACAGGTTTTTTATATACACATATATACACTATGTAAAAACCTGGCTTAGTGTACTTTGTCTTTGCCTTGCAGGCAGGCTTGTGCTTTTACATACTTCCACATTAGGCTGCTGCAATTTTTTATGTATGTTTTGCAGCCAAAAATATTAATAGATTACCAGTCATGCAGAAAAACGACTGAGCTGCTTATCTATGTCAAGCATGATCAGAGACTCTTTAGGAAATGTTACACTGATGGTCAATATATGAGCCCAATTTTTAATATTTTTGTTTAAAAACTTGAATTTTATGTAACCAAGTACATAAGTACATGTAAAGGTTTATGTATGTAAAAACAAGTTGAATTATACACCATACACTGTTGCTTAAAACATGAAAAAACAGATTCTGCTTGCCTTACTCACACAAACAAGTTTAATAGGATTACTTGTATGAGTAAAGTAAGCAGGATTTAGCCCTCATTTGATAGGATCAGATGAGTATACTATATACGGGGATTTGCTGCATTATATTCAATTGAGAATAGTAGCTACAGGATCCCCTCTGCTGTGGAAAGTTTCTAAACGACTGTGTTTTAAAACCGTAACTATTCTCAAATTTGGGATTTCTCACAACAAACTTTTTGGTGGCCTCAGAGTGCGGCCAGCAACTCTTGCTGGTGGCTGCTCTGACAAACCTGTCTCTCGATCCCTGCGTTCTGCAGCTCTTCACTGTGAGCCCACCTGGGGGAAAGTGGGTCAGGAATTCAGTGGTCACCTGCTCCCAGTGCTCTGACCTGGCGCGAGTGAGGGAACTGCCCAGGGGAGTGCCCTGACAACCGAATGCTGCAGCCGCCACTGCTGACAAGAGCTGCCTCTAGTGCTGTGGACACCAGCCTCACGTGTCTCCAGTGGCGCTTCACGGAGCCCCTGAGGAGGCTGCCTTTGGTGCAGGGCACTGATCCCCGCCAGCAGTGTCAGTATAACTATCAAGGCAGTGCATCTTGCTTCCCTTGTAACAGCTAGTCAGTAGCAACACCTGGGTGTTGCAGGGAGGGCCCACTGCTTTGCTGCCCCATTCTCTGCCCATGCTTTGGAGGCTGTCGTGGCTGCAAAAATATCTACTGAGGACTGCATGCAGCCACAGTGGTCACATTTGAGAAATACTGTGTTAAACCTACAGGGCTATCTCATCTGTCTTGTAAACACAGTGACTTTTATACCAGGGATGAGATGGGTCTGATTATTTAAAATGATCCCTCATACAATCTTCCGTTCACTCTCAGTAATAATACTTAGCTTTTATATAGCCCTTTCATGTGTAGATCTCAAAACAAAGTACACTCCTACCTCGATATAATGCCACCCAATGTAACATGAATTTGGATATAACGTGGTAAAGCAATGCCCTGGGCGGGGGCGGGGCTGCGCACTCCAGTGGATCAAAGCAAGTTCGATATAACACGGTTTCACCTATAAAGTGTAAGATTTTTTGACTCCCAAGGACAGCATTATATCGAAGTAGAGGTGTAGCAAGAACAGTGATTATTTATTTTTGTATAATACTCTGTGGCTGGTCTCCCAGGATAATTATTTATCAGGACAGTGAAAATGTCTATCAGTAAGGATGCTCTACGTGACCAACATGAGTTACTACTATTAGCTTGCACAAAGATGGTCTATTTAAGTGGAGCCCACATTTTATTTATGATTCTTAAATCTTTGCCCAGCCTAGTCCTGCCTCCATTTCTGAAGGGATATTTTGTACCTTCTTGGTGCCTTTTGGTTTCCTGAGCTGTCCTTGCTACAGTAACTGTCCCTTTAAATACAAGAAATTCATATAGCACTATGGCAGTTGCCTGCTGCACTATGCATTGAAGGATTTATTTCTCACAGGATTTTGCAACAGTTTATCTAAAGCAAAATTGAAAAATAATCCTTTCTTCAATCTTATGGGCCACATATTGCACTCATATGAGCAGCCAATCCAATTTTAGCGCCTAATATTGAAGGCTGTTTAGGCATAAATCTCCCATTGGACTTCACCTACAGAGGATCTGAAGGGCTGGACCTTTTAAATTGTAATCTGTTGTACTATAAATGTGTCACCATCATAGTAATTATACTGAACTGTTTTAAGTAATGCAATGCTTGTGAAAGTGTCTTAAGAGTTATCTACAGTTTTTCATCCTGAGCTTGGAATGGAGAATAAATGTGGTATCTTGACTATCACTGTGTGGTTGGTAAATGCTGCGTTATTTATTTATATATAACTGGGGCTTCTGTGCTACATTTTCATCTATGGGCCTCCAGAACATTGCTCAACAAACAGGCTCTGAGTCCAGATAATTTGAAAACATGCTGTAGAAGGGTTTGTGTTCTCAGATTTATTCACCATTCATTAACCATTTTAGACTGTCCAGTGTAGTCTGCTATACACTATGGATTTTGGTTTTAAACATTTTTTCCATTTCATAAATATCCTTCCTTTTGATAAAACACCTGCACATTCTGAGTTTTTTTTTTTAAGTTAGTGATAGTTACTGAATTGATAGCCTGTGAGAGGGAAGTCCTCTTTTCATCCATGGATCGGACAGTGATGTATTGCAGGCACGACAAGGTAGAAATGCTCCCTTCGCACCAGCATGGCTCAGCCTTGATCTGGAAAGGGCCACCTGTAGAGGTGACAATAATTTAGTCTCTGGGACCATTTGATCATTTACTTCTGCAGAGTCTGCCACAGGTATCAGTTCATGCCAACTGAAATTGTGGTTCTAGTACATCCCCACTTAGACCTTGTCTACACTTCTGTCAGCATATACGGTACGTGTAGCTACATGCCGTAGTGAAAAGCTTTGTCCACACTGCGGTATATAGCCATATGCAAAAATGTAAGGGTCTGGCAGGGGAGAGGCTGTGGGGAAAGGCTCTGGTAGCTCCTTACTGCCAGAGCCTTTCCTCACTGCCAGACTCTTTCACTGCAGTGGGGATAGGCTCTAGCAGTGGGAAGGTACTGAAGCCTTTTTCCACAGCCGCTCCCCTGCCGGAGCCTATCCCTATGGTAGGGAAAAGCTCTGGCAGTGGGGAGGCAGCGGGACACTACACTGCTAAAAATAGCGATATAGATTTGGGAGGCACTGCTTGGATATATAGAGAGTTGTGTACGGTATATAGCCTAGTGTTCTAACACGTCTTTACTCTACTCGCCCTAGCAGTGCTTCACCATCTAAACTGCTATTTGTTGCTAGGAGGGCATGGAGTGTATGTTACTCTATATGATGCCATAAGTGTAGACATAGCTTAAGACCTGGATTGGCTTCACTGACATATTTCATGTTGGTAAGGACAAAACGGTGAGAGAATAACAACTTTTGGTCACTCCTGACCTGTGCCAGTACTACCTGGTGTATTACCCATAGGGAATCCCTGGGAGAATGTTCTGGTATACACCTGGGCAGCCCTTGCTAACAATCTGTTTTCCATACAGTCTTATCAGGGTTGTAGAAACAAAGAGGGAAATGCTGAATTCCCCGTGTTTATCATCATCATTCTCAAGATGTGGAACCTACTGCTGTATATAGGTTTAATTAAAAAAAAAAAAGTAAATTTTTTAAATACAATTAGATGATGTAAACTGGAATTCAAACTGATCAAAGAACTTATAGATTCTTGTTTTACAAATTATATAGCTACTCCAGTCTGAATTAATTATTTAATTAGAGAGATTATATGTCACTGAAGAAATAGGGAGCTCTTAGAATTCCATAGTAATTCCTGCACTGGATGGGAATCAGTTGGGTACAGAATTACTGTACAAGTAGAATTGTAGCAGGTGTAAGGAGACATAAATTCCTTCCCAGCCCCAGAGATGGTGACCAGTTAGGGATACAGGTATAGGTTTAAGCAATTAAGATAAAAGCAATTTTATTAGGGTTTTATCAGGTTCCTCTGATATAAGAAACAAGTCAGTTGTACTTGTACAACCACATTCAGTTCCAGAAAGATTGACAGCTGGTGTAAGGGCAGGGACAGGGATCAATGTGCTATGGAATAGTTGGCTAAACCCCAGAGAATGTTGTGAGATGTAGATACTGTATACAGTGCATGTCCAGTGCCAGTGGGTTTTAACTTACACTGTGCTGCAAGTCTTCTAATGGTATGTGTCTTTCAGACATGGGAATTCCCTTTGGGTTATAGTACAGATTAGGTTTTTATAAAATAGCTATTGAAAATACCAGAAATCTTCACTTTTGGTAGTTTGGTAGATGTTGTTATGTTGGAAAGTTGTGTTAGGTCCTACAGATCTTCTGTGATTGCTGGGAACTGATCCCATGGACACAGGTCTTGGGGAAAGACCAATTCTTGATATGAAGCAAGAAAATAACATTTTACAATTTTGATTTAAGACGCTACCTTCACTCCTAACCATAATCGTCTTTAACCACCACTCCCCAGTCAAAAATGAGATCCCTATGCCTCCTTCCCTACCACCCCTAAAACCGGAAACCATCTATGAGAAGGTAGATGTCTACAATATGCAGTTTGGGTACATAAAAACATAAAAGATATTTGATTTAGCTTCCTGTCTGATATATCTGGTTTGTACCAATGAGCAGCCTGGATGTTTAAAAGTGAAATATCAATAGGTAATGTTGCCTGGGGATTTAGAAAATGTTAAACATCTCAACATTTCAGTAAAGCAATATGTGGGCCTTGTCAAATAAAATGGAGTTATGAATACAATCCAACTAAATATCATATAAGCAGAAATCTAGCATGCCCTGGTGTGATGTCTACTCCACGCAGATGATGAAAGGGCTAATGTGGCCTGATAAGAATGGGCCAGATGTAATTAATGATGTGACCCAGTTGGGGACTGACTGATGTTGTTAACAGAAGTTTAGTGCAGAAGGAAGCCGCAGGGAGAAACTCTGCAGTCACTCTCCCGATAGTAGGGAATGAAGAGACCTGGGGGAACAGGAGGGCTCTGGCAGGGTAAGGAGAAAGCCCAGAGAAATTCTTGGTAGGGAGAACTCCAGAGAGGTGGCAGAAAGTGAGTGGAGTGAACCTTGCCTGCATGTTCTAGTGTCCCTGGAGTGGAACCCAGTGTAGAGGGCAGGGCAGGCCTGGGTTCCCCTACCAACCATTAGGGAAGGTGATGTAAAGCCTCTGACATAAGCCGATAAGGACTTCTGAGAGCCCTGAGAAACTGATATTTAGACCACTGGGCCCAGAATTGAGGGTGGGAGACCAGATGGAGGAATCAGATACTTGTTTTTGCTACACCTGTTAATTTGAAATATGATTTGTTGGAGGGCTGAGTCATGAGATGAGGCAGACCACTGCAGGGCCAGAGCAGCTGTTGGCAGGGGGCACTAAATGAAGAGAGTATGCTACACTATGCCAAGCTGTGAGGGGATGCTCCAGCAGTAAATGCACTCTTATACCCCAGGAATCAGTCACAAGAACTGAAATAAATGTAGCAATGCCCCTAAGTGGCATGCCTTACCAACAGACTTAGCTGTGTTTCATATTGTAGCTGTTGTCTTTTTTGATTTTTCTTTCCTTTGGTCATCAGAGCCTCTTGAATGCTAATTTATTAAAATCTTCCAGTTGTTGACAGTCTCATTAAATCAGGTGGATTACAGGGATACTTTTAAAGTAAGCAATATTCAGGGAAGTGCTAATGTTTCATCTGAAATGAAATGTGAGTGATCAGAAACCCTGTTTTGGGATCAATAAAATATAGTCTAGCAGAAAATCAATGCATATTATAGATATGCCTTTTAAAAAAGCATTATGCACGTCACAGCTGTGAATATGTAAGATCAGTGGACGATAATCAATATGTTGGTTTAAAGTACAGTTTCATAAATGCTTTTACCTCGAAGCATCTTAATGCCAAACAAATGTGGCCTCTTTTTTCCTCTTCCTGTTGAGATTTTTTTTCTAATCTTCCTACCATTGATTCAGGCCTCTCCTATTCCAGCTGCTAGTTTCCATTGCATCTATTTTTAATTTCTTCTCTAGGCCATTGTTCGTGACATGATTCTCATTGTCTATCTTCCCTTTCCTTTCCGATTCTATCACTTCTGATTCTCCTGTTTTCCTTTTATCTTTCTCCTTCCTCCCCTGTCTTCCAGCTGCTCCCATTCTTTCCTTTTCTTGTTTTCTTCTTTCCCTTTGTCTTCCTCCCCCTTTCTTAGCTGTTTGTAAACCACTTTGGGATTCTCAGAGGAAAGATGCTTTAGAAGTGCAAACACAGGATTAAGCTGTAGATAATTAGTTATCAGAAAAGGTAACTAAATATGTGAAACCTACTGCCTGTTCGGTCAGGTCTAGTGAGATAATGCAGTTTAATAATGCTCTTGTACAGTGTGAGATAGCACAGTTCAGTGATATTCTGCCAGCATTTTAACAAAGGGCTCTCACAAAAATTCTCTTTTGTCCTACGGTATGATCCAGAACCTCAGCACCACCCAGTTCCCTTCATGCCCATTACTTCCTTGATACAATTAATTCTCCTGAGGGAGAATATGGTCTGGGCCTCCCTATCTACTTAGTGACTGCTCCCCCTCCCCCAGGCTGCCTCTCCTGTTCCTCCAGTTGCAGTAAGGTCTCTGGAAAAGAAGGTTCCCTCCTGCTTCAGGGGTGCCTATGACTCCATGATTGATAGGATAGAGGGGTGTGTGTGTGTGTGATGATGCTTTTCATCAAATGTTTCTGTGACTGGTGATACACTGGTTCCTCTAGCCATACTTGAGACTATAGCCATGGTTCTCAAACTTCATTGCACCGTGACCCACTTCTGACAACAAAAATTACTATATGACTTGGGGGTGGTGGTGGGGGAGAACCGTAGCCAGAGCCCACCTGAGCCCCATCACCCTGGGTGGTGTGGCCAAAACCAAAGCTTGAGTCCCACCATCCTGGGCAGAGGGCCAAGCTCAAAGCCCGAGCTCCACTGCCCAGGAAGGGGAGGGGAGGGGCAAAGCCAAAGCCTAAGGGCTTCAGCCCCGGGTGAGGAATCTGTAAGCTGAACCCTGCCACCCAGAGCTGAAGCTGAAGCCTGAGCCCTGCCGCCCAGGGCTGAAGCCCCGGGCCCCAGCAAGTCTAACGCTAGCCCTGGTGACCCCATTAAAATGGGGTCCCGACCCACAGTTTGAGAACCACTGGGCTATAGGAACAAAGATGACAGATTTTCAAATCCCCCCTTGCTTTTCCAGCACCCTGGCATCAGTGCAGCGAAGGAGAGAGCCTCCTGCAGAAGTGGAAGGGGAGTTGTTAACTTTCTCTGATCCATGTTGCTCTGTCTCCTTCCATCAGTGCTGTCTGCAGCTCTGTACCCTACTAATGTGCCTCTGCTCCATCGGCGAGAAGTAAGGCAGGCGATTAGTTCTCATCTTCTTGGTGCTGGAGCAGAGCAGTGAGAACAACAAAGGCATTTAAACAAGAATCTCCCCGAAGCTCTGTCCGCAGTGTCCCAGACACAATTGACTGTTAGTTTATTATGAATAATCTGGAGGTTTTTGCCTGGGGTGTTTAATTCCTACATACCCTGAGAGTGAGAGTCTTCAGGAATATTTATTATTATTATTAGTAGTACTAGTAACAATATTTTCATGGATTTAGAGTAAAATAAAATGTTTGACAAACATCAGCTGTACATGTTTGCTCACAACTGGAAAGTTGTTAATACAATACCGAGCTCCCAAGTTATTACCTCTGCGGCACTTCTCAGCATATAATATCCTCTCTGGATTTGCTTCTTGGATTGCACGTTCCGTGCGGCAGGGACTACTTGTTTTTGTGTGTTTTAAGGCACCGGCACTTCATTATTAGTACTGATACGCCACATTTTGTTGTTTGAAAATGAAATGATTCACTTTCACGTCATGAGTCTTCAGCTATGGAAGGTGTAAAAAAATATCGCCTTCAACCAACTGATTAGCTGCTAATGATTTTAACCCTTCCAGCCCTCGTTATCAACTGTGCATATATCTATAACAAGGCCGATACACCAACAGGGAAACATTCAAAACATCCCCCTTGAGGAGTGGGGATGGGTGTGTTTAATTTTTCGTCCAGTAGAAACTGCAAGCTTCAGGATTCTGTGTGAGCCGTATAACTTGTCTCTGAGGCTGAGGATTCTGCTTCCACAGCATTTGTAGCCCTGGCATTTCACAGAACAAGGGAGCAAATTTGGAATGCAGTGTTGGATCTGCAGGATGGTGGGTGCAATGTGCTTTTACTAGATTACCAAGACAGCATGTTCCCAGGTCCTTTTAAGGGCATTAACAAGCCAGTAAATTATATTTGAAGTTGGAAAACAATAATGATCGTAGGTTAAGTTGCATTGTGGTGCCTTTGTGATCCAGAAACAACATATTTGGAAATGGCCATATGCGCTCACTCCCCTCACCAATTCTGGTGCCAGAATTGCTAAAATCCCATTTTGACACGTCAGTGTTGCAATTTTTCCTCTTGCAGGCTCAGGAAAAGGCATTAATAGAGGCTGAATTAAGACTTCATCAGAGGTCCCTATTTGATTAATTTAGAATGCTTACAGCTATCTTCATTGAATGTAGTGACAATTACAGCTGTTGGCAGAGCAGAACTAATTTAATCTGTTTTGGCTGCTGAAATTTGTGAAGGAGCCAAGAATGAGTTCTGGGAAAAATTGTTAACCCTGAACAAACAATCCTGTAAGTTTCGGAGTCTGCTGTCATCCCCTTATTGTTAAATATCAAATATCCTGATGCTAAATAATATGCAGGTTTTTTAAAAAGAACATATCCAGTAGTGGGAGTGCAACATGTTGCATTTTGGGAACCCTGGGTTTGAGTGAAGATTATGCATATTAGGGAGCAAACCTTTATCATTTTAGAGAAGATGAGCACTGCACGTGTGGGAAGCTACATTTAGGGGGGATTCTCTCTTTGAATTCGGTAAGGATCTGACTTTTTCCTTTTTGGCAGTGGGTGGAAAAAGTTAACTCAGGATAGACAGACCCAAGTATTTACTGATAGTTGTATAAGGTATGTGTAGATGGTACATACCTTTTATTTTTCCTTACAAAGTCAGATTATAACTTTCCTAACCTTGTCATGGAACAGCTTCACTTACAAAACTGGGACTTTCTTTGTGGGCAGGTCATCACAGAATATTCATTACATTTGTATAAGAGGTGACAGCTTTGTTGGCACAGAACGAAATGTGAGGCTTGCAGGCCCTAGTCTAAGATTTAGATTTAGCAGGGTTAAAAAAAGGATTAGACATTTATATGCGTAGCAGCAATCTTCAGAGTTGGACTTGTTATAACAAATATTAAAACAAACAAGCAAGAGGAGAGAGAGAGAGAGAGAGAGAGAAACCTTCAAGCCTCTGGGAATAAACCAGATTCTTAGGAGGAGACTTTCCCTTGAATCAGGTTATTCTGTTGCAGGGTTTCTTTCTCTGAAGCAGCTCAGACTGGTCAGACATTATGACAGGATACAGAACTATATGTGACACTGGCCTGATCCAATATGGCCATTTCTTTGTTCCTGTTCTTCCCTAAGACATACAATTGCACACTTGCTCCTTTGCTTGTGCCTTCTTGGTGCCATAGAGTGGGAGTAAAAATGATGTCTTTCTATCTAATCTCTTTGGGAGCGTGGTGGAAATGGACTTTTCCTACTTAGGGAGGATCAAGAAGCTTGCCAAGTTCTGCAGCAAGAGTTGAGAACTTGGAAAGCAGAAAGACGTGATCAGTTCCTCTCTTGTGCTCCTCTCTCCTATTTTGGCTTAATTCTACTTTTCCAAGAGTTATAAAAAGGTGCAGTTAGGAGAATCACTTTCTCCCCCAACTCCCACTTCGCTGGTCTTGCTTATCTGAGTAGTAGTTCTCATCATATGTATGTGACATCACTTCTTTAAAAACAAATTACCAGACTTTCTAAGACAGATTGACAATGGCCAGTTTTTTTTATCCAATCACTTTGTCATATGTACAATTTGTTGGAATCTCTTGCCTTTTGGCCTACAATTTTTCTCATATAAAATGCTGATTCTTATATCAGAACCCACAGTTGTGTGGGTATGCTTGTAAGACTGTTTAAACTGCAGTTAGAAAGCCTGTAGGCCAGGGTAAGTGTAGGTATCTAGAAAGTCATTAAGATATGGTATCCTGAACTCTCCCTTAGTTGATGAGTTCCCATATTTTTAAAGAAAAAAAACCATGGATCTAGAGGGCACAGAGTTAAATAATGTAATTTCTTTATTTGTACTGCAGTAATCTCTCCTTATGGGTTCTGACATCCTCCCTTTTGGATACTAGTCTCTATGAATCATCTGCCTGAGTTCTAGTGTTGTGATATATTTGGAATCTGTTAACTTCTTCATGTGACAGTTCAAAACCGACAAAATATTTTTTAAAGTGCAGTAAGTGATGGGGAAATACATTGTAATATGAGAAAACAAATAAAAATCATCTCATTGATCTGCATGGGATTAGGGAGATAATATATTTTATGTTAGATTTTTTTTTTTTTTTTTTTAAAGAGACTGCTCTAAATTCTGATGCTGGAGGCGAACAAATTTATAGTCAATTTCCTATCCTCTTTTCAGTAGGGTGTGACACAGTAATCTAGCCGTACAAGGGTTGCTTCCTGCTTATATTTACTCCCAGACTTCAGTGAGAGCTGTGTATCAATATTTGAGGGCAGAATCTATTCCAAATGCTGAGTGAATATTCAGTGAACCAGAAGCAAATGTAAGGAAGTATAAGCAAGAAGCAAAGCTTGCACAGCTAAATGACGGTCTCATCATAATAAAAAGAGAGTAGGAAAAAACTTGTATTCCATTTTCCAACAATGAAATTTAGAAAATGAACTCTTAAAAGATCCATTAGGTACCTAATTCCTCACATCAGTCATTTCTGTGGACGTTTAGTCTCCTCTTTCCATTGACTTCAGTAGGCGTTGAACATGAATATCTAAGGCAGAGTTTGGCCCCTAAAATTGGTTATGCTGGTGTCTCATCTTTCTTTAAAATTTCTCTTCCAATATAAAATATTTCAGATACAGAATATTGTCTATAAACAATAGACGTGGCTCTTACTAAAGTACTTTGATCTTCAGCATTAAAGTACTTTTCCTGAGAAATATCATTTAAACTTATATAAATGGAGGAAATGTGAAGTTGTTCTTTCTTTTACATTTTCATTTATCATTTCATCAGAGATGTGGCACAGAGAGATCCTTTCTCCATGCCAGCAGTCACAAATTCCTGCCTGTCCTTTTGTGCCTAATTAGTTGTTTCTGTTCAGTGCTTACTGTAAAATATTTCTTGTCACTGCACATCAGCTTATGCCATATTGAATAAGCTTTAAAGAAATGCTCTTTTTGTGGCAGGTAACAAACATTGTAGGTCAAAAAAGACGTAATCTTCCTGTGGAGATGGATATCATAAGCCATACTGATCACTCTTCCAGTCTGTAGCACTTAGTTCTTTGATGCTGTGTTGCTCATCACTTAACAATTACACCAATTACATCTGCTTTCCTAGTGGAGAAGCAATTGTGCAAACTGATTTTTTTCTTTCAAATAGATACCTTTTAAGACCTCTTAATATCAGGTTCCTCACAGAGTAGACAGGGGCCTGCAACGCCTTGGTGACGCTTTTCAGAAGAGTAGGGGTTTACCACAGTGTCCTAGCAAGTAGTTCAGTCTCCTTGGCAGTGCTGTACATGTGTTGTGTTTGTCTGCATGTCAGTACTGGTGTGTGTACATAATTTGGGCATAGATGCTGCAACTAGGGTGCTGGGGTTGCTGCCGCACCCTCTGACTTGAAGTGATTTCCATTATATACAGGGTTTACAGTTTGGTTCAAAGGCTTTCAGCACCCCCCAATATAAAGATTTTTCCAACACCCCTGAATTTGGGAACCCCAGAGAGGAAAAAGTGCTATAGAGATGTCAGATATGATTATGTTAAAGGCTACAGCTTATATGACTGAAAACAACTGAAAATTCCACGGAATTAACTTATATGTAAAAACAAATAAAATTTTATCCCATTATAATTTTTGAAACTTGCCTTT
This sequence comes from Chelonoidis abingdonii, assembly GCF_003597395.2. Taxonomy (NCBI): domain Eukaryota; kingdom Metazoa; phylum Chordata; order Testudines; family Testudinidae; genus Chelonoidis; species Chelonoidis abingdonii. The sequence goes on along the minus strand of NC_133775.1, from coordinate 43,047,751 downwards.
TGGTCATGAATTTATTCAATATGTGTGGTAATAGAACCTGTATGGAACACTTCCATTGACACAGCTTCTATTAATATTGGACTGAGATCGGCTTTGATATCCTACTGAGCTCAAGTAATTTAGACTTGATAAGTGTCACTGGAACTGTAAGAATTGTGTGAGACCTCTCCATTGCTCAGTCTTTAGGAGTCAGTACAACGTAAATGAGATGCTTCTGTTATCAAGTTTTTGCAGACCGTTTGTATCTGCAATGCTGTCAGTGGAGCAGTAAGTAATGTACTGGAGTAGGATTTCATTGTGAGTAATTTGTTGATTAAAAATGTTTTGTTGAGTAACCTTTCTCTCTGCTTCAAGATACCGGCCTGAAGTATCTGTAATACGTAGGGATCAGTTATACCGTATAGGCATAGCCCATTGCAAAGGCTGGTGTGAAGCCACACTGCTGCAGAGGGACCAATCGGAGGCATTCTGCAGGTTACTGTCCTCCATATAGCTGGTGCATAGGGTGGGATGGGGACAATGGCAGAGCCATAGTCCTGGGTTCTCCTAACCCTTTTAGGGCATTGAGTATCCCCCTAGGATGAGAGAGCACTGGTTGTGTGCCTCATGATGCTCTTTTGCCTTCCCCCCACTGAGCAACTGTCTAGTAAGCAAGCAGAATTTTCCTTTAACTTCTTAAAATTAGGCCATTTTACTTGGCATATGAGGCAGGGCTTAAATTCAGCTGGAGCTGTCCAGAGTGGAGCTCTGGTAAATATTTCAACTCCCTTGGAGTTTTTATAGAATGTGTGGGGGGCTCCAGCCGATACTCTATAAGGATTTAAGCCCTGGTATGTGGCAATGCAGTGTTGGAGAAAAACATGTTTGTTTGTTTTTTTTACTCGTATTAAAAATAACACACTACAGCAGGGGTGGCCAATCTGAGCCTGAGAAGGAGCCAGAGTCTACCAATATATGTTGCCAAAGATCCACAGTAATAAGTCAGCAGCCCCCCAGTAGCTCACCCCTAGTGCCTCCCACTCACTGGTGGCCCTGCTGATCAGTGCCTCCCCCTCCCTTCCCACTCCTCCTGCCCATCAGCTGTTTTGCAGTGTGCAGGAGGCTCTGGGGGGAAGGAGGGAGGAGCAAGGGTGCTGCAAGGGGTGGGCGCCTGGGGCAGGGCCAGGGCCAGAGGTTAAGCAGTGAGCACCCCCGGCACACTGGAAAGTTTGCGCCTGGAGTTCCAGCCCCGAAGTCAGCGTCTATGCAAAGAGCTACATATTACCTTCTGAAGAGCTGCATGCGGCTCAGGAGCCACAGATTGGCCACCCCTGCACTAGATCATTCCAGTCTAATAATAAAACTTCACTCCACTCACCACTACATTGACTAGGAAGCTTACTGTAGTGATCTGGAACATGATGTCCAAATACTGTAGTGTGTTTGTAAAGGGTAACAACTTTTATTAAGTGTTTTTAAATTATGTAACATTGTGAAAGAAGAGAAACCCAGGTTTGGCCTGGAAATCTGTGTGTATTGTGGAAGAGACTTTCAGAGATACAGAGGGCTGGTAGGTGCCCAACTCAGTGAAATTCTGTGAGAGTTAGGTACCTAACTGTCCTTTCTGCCATTGACAATTGTCCCCATTGTGCATTTCTGGAAGAATGCAAGGTATAATGCGTTTTTGGAAGAAACACAGTAACATCACAAGGCCTCTGATATCTAGAGGGCTAAACCTACTAGTCAGAGGTTGACGCCCAGGATGAGGAGGCACCAGCAAGCAAGGTCCAGTGTTATCTACAGAAGCCTCTGGATTGTAGATGTGTGACAGGCTTCAAGTCCCAGTTAAGAGAAACCCAAGAAATACTAACAGTTGATCCTTGCTGGAACTACCATGATGATGGCCATCTTTGTTTAAAATGTATTTTTCATAGAGAAAAATGTCCATTGAAAATTATTTATATTTGTTTTGGAAAAGTTTATCTTAAATCTTTCTCTGAAGAAGATATCCTGAATGTCTTGTGTGGATTTTCTAGAATGTGATCTTTACTGCAAATGCAGCATTTTATGTTTTTAATTTGTAAAGGATTTTCCCATATAATTTCAAATAACTTTTACTGAAACAAAAGTGAAAATAAATATGCATATCTTTTTGGTTTTAGTAACCTTCAAATTATAGCCAGGAAGCTATTATGGTTAATTTAACTGTTCAGAGACGATAAACCTTTTACTCCATTTGAGCGATAGAATTGATAGTTATTGAACCGTTAAGTCTAAAACCAAACTTGCTAAGTATGCTTTCAGCTGACAGGGCGACTTCATCATATTGTCAGGGGGCCTGTTATTTTAAAGAAATTATGTTGTGTGTAACTAATGATGTGGTCCCGGAGGCAGGCTCATGTAAAGAGATAATAGATGTGTTATGTTGCCACACAATATCTACTGAATGTTAGATAACACTGGTCTACAATTTTTGAGAAGTCGTCTGCTTCAGATATAAAATGTGGTATTTATTATGTATTTTGATGTGCTGAATTCAAATATGACAATTAAAACAACTGATTGGCTACTGTTTCTAAGATATTTAAGTTTTTACATTTTATGTCTATGTATATTGTGTAGATAGTAGAGTTTTAATCATAAATTGTAAACCTAGGTCTTTTCATGTGTTTATGGTTGCTTTACATGATAATATTTCACCTGTCCTGTTTATGTAACACTTTAAAAATCAGCAAAAGGGTTATATAAATAAAATTTATTATGAAACAAAAGGCAAAAAACTATTATGTACATAGTTTAGTCCTATTCAGTGTCTACTCGGCGCTTCTTGGCTTGTCTCTTGTATTCATTAAATGGAGCATCTCTTGTCACTGTCCAGCAATAGTCTGCAAGCATTGATGGGCTCCATTTGCCCTGATAGCGTTTCTCCATTGTTGCAATGTCCTGGTGAAATCGCTCGCCGTGCTCGTCGCTCACTGCTCCGCAGTTCGGTGGAAAAAAATCTAGATGAGAGCGCAAAAAATGTATCTTTAGTGACATGTTGCAACCAAGGCTTTTGTATGCCTTGAGGAGGTTTTCCACCAACAACCTGTAGTTGTCTGCCTTGTTGTTTCCGAGAAAATTTATTGCCACTAACTGGAAGGCTTTCCATGCCGTCTTTTCCTTGCCACGCAGTGCATGGTCAAATGCATCATCTCGAAGAAGTTCACGAATCTGAGGACCAACAAAGACACCTTCCTTTATCTTAGCTTCACTTAACCTTGGAAATTTTCCACGGAGGTACTTGAAAGCTGCTTGTGTTTTGTCAATGGCCTTGACAAAGTTCTTCATCAGACCCAGCTTGATGTGTAAGGGTGGTAACAAAATCTTCCTTGATTCAACAAGTGGTGGATGCTGAACACTTTTCCTCCCAGGCTCCAATGACTGTCAGAGTGGCCAATCTTTTTTGATGTAGTGGGAATCTCTTGCACGACTATCCCATTTGCAGAGAAAACAGCAGTACTTTGTGTATCCAGTCTGCAGACCAAGCAAGAGAGCAACAACCTTCAAATCGCCACAAAGCTGCCACTGATGTTGGTCATAGTTTATGCACCTCAAAAGTTGTTTCATGTTGTCATAGGTTTCCTTCATATGGACTGCATGACCAACTGGAATTGATGGCAAAACATTGCCATTATGCAGCAAAGCAGCTTTAAGACTCGTCTTCGATGAATCAATGAACAGTCTCCACTCATCTGGATCGTGAACGATGTTGAGGGCTGCCATCACACCATCGATGTTGTTGCAGGCTACAAGATCACCTTCCATGAAGAAGAATGGGACAAGATCCTTTTGACGGTCACGGAACATGGAAACCCTAACATCACCTGCCAGGAGATTCCACTGCTGTAGTCTGGAGCCCAACAGCTAGACTAGAGGCAATCAACAATTTTAAGCATCATTTTCGTTCTCAGTGACCCAGAATTAGTAAAGTTTGGCTACATTTATTTCAGAAGCATTTTGGCTGTAGAGCAGTGTAATAGAGGTAAGAATTATGTCAAACTCAGGGCCCATTACTTACCCCTTACCAATCTACTTACATGTTCTTGTAATTTTCATGTACTTTATACATTGTTTCATGCCATTAATCATTCATTTAGAATATTATTAGGAATTTTATTTAATTTCCACTAATGTTAGTAGTCATTTATCTTCACACAATTTCCTTCAAAATATAAAGCCAGGTGGATATGATTGTTTAATACTGTTTTATTTGCTTTTATAGCTTATTGTGTATAATACACAACATGCAGATATCACAGAGTCTTCTCCAGATTTGACGTAACTGTTGGTTCTTTATCATGGAATATAATGCTGAAGTCTTTTATTTTTAGTTTTAGTAGGAATATTTTCATGGTGAGGAACCTAGTTGAATGGTAGCAGGGGTCCTGATGTATATGTGATACATATGTAATGTATTGATGGATAAAATAGATAATTTATCTATATGAATGAGCTTTTGAAATGCTTTTGAAAGTGAGACTATAGCAGACCACACAATTGGTGTATGTAGAGGGGTTGTCTCAGTGTTTACCATGATGTTCCTTGCTCTGTACCCCAAGGTGGGGCCAAGTCTTGCAGTCCTTACTCATGCAAAATTCCCAGTGAAGTAAAAAACTTGTTTTGTTTTCAAATATCTAATTTCCTTTTTTTGTTCCAATCCTTGTTTGTTCTAATATCTTCTCCCATTGCAAGTACATTTATTTAGATAAAAATTGACTGCTTAGTTTCATGGGGGATTCTGTTGGCCTTGTTCAATTGATTTTTAAAGATGTCTTGTTTTATTGTAACACCAGTATTTTTGCTTTTGAGCTTCTGGTTTGAATGAGCAGAAACACTCAGGGGAAAAACATAGCAAACAGTGCTAAATTTTGCATGCTTTCAAGGCAAAATTGTTAATCCCTCCATCATTTCCTCTAGCTTGGGTGGGGAGAAGATCTTTAGAAACCATTTCATTTCTTGCAGGGGTCAGAAGAGCACTTAAGCCAGGGGTGGGCAAACTATGGCCTGGGGGCCACATCTGGCCCTTTAGACATTTTAATCCAGCCCTCAAGCTCCCACTGGGGAGCAGGATCCGGGGCTTGCCCTTTTCCGGCGCTCTAGCCAGGGAGCGGGGTCAGGGGATTGCCACGTTCTGCACATGCTGTGGGTCCGTGTGGCTCCTGGAAGCAGCGGCACGTCCCCACTCCGGCTCCTACACATAGGGGCAGCCAGGAGGCTCTGCACGCCGTCCCTGCTCCAAGCACCACCCTTAAAGCTCCAATTGGCTAAGAACTGAACCCCTCAGTCCCAGCCTGGAGTACCCTCCTGCACCCCCAACTCTCATATCCAGCCCCACCCCAGAGCCTGCACCCCCAGCCGGAGCCATCATCTCTTCCCGAACCCTCCCAATTTCTTGAGCATTCATGGCCTGCCATACAATTTCCATACCCAGATGTGGCCCTTGGGCCAAAAAGTTTGCCCACCCTGACTTAGGCCAAGACTCTATTTTGCCTCCTCCATGACTTCCTCTCTACCAGTTGGCCACATGCTTCCTGCTGTCCTTGGGGGGTTAGAGGACATATCTTAGTGACCTTTCTTAACCTTCCTCCCCCTCAATGTCAAGGTTGTGTGACGGCTGGTTCCCTCTATCCATCAGATTCTTCTAGGGTGGCTATCTGGCTTATCTTCATATGGGCTGGCATGGTAGACCCCCTCCTCCCCACACGCCTGTCTACAGAAAGAACTTGTGACAAGGGATGTGGGAGGAAGTGGGTGGCATCAGTCTTGGAAGAAACTTGTTTCTGGCTTACTAAAATGTTCTCAAACCTTTTGGCAAATCTGGGCAAAGTTTTAGGCTCATTGCAACTCTTGTTCCTTCAGGTAGGTCATTTGCCACTGAGCTTCCAGTTCCTTAAAGGCGATTTATTTCACAAGGCTTTAATTTTTCTTTATATTGGCAGATTTTGTCTTTGATGAATGTACAAAGTGCTCCTCCTTCCTAACCTTTCTAGCATGTAGAGCATTAGTCAGTGATTACAAGTGTGTTGTATATATATTATTGTGTGGACACCATTAAGTGTAATGCATACTCTGTAATATAAACTCTGTTGAACAAACCTGGTGGTTGTAACTTTTAAAAAGCAGCAACCCTTCCCCCCTGATTAATTTCTGTGTAGGTCATTTTGTGACTCAATTCTTGAAAGTCTCAGACTCCACCAAACCACTTTCCTTCAGACACACTGTAGTGTTATGGTGGGGGCAGGAGTACATGAGCTTGACCTCCTCAGTTAGCAGGATAAAGAGGCATGTATTCCACTCCATGGAACCATAAAGTTCCTGAAACCAGGAAAGAAGTTTGTAATGCAGATCCAATGAAATGTCTTGTCTTCTGTAAACCTGACACACATTTGTGTCTGATTCAAACCTTCTTATTCTGTTCCTTATTCTATAAATTGTACATCTGACACACAACTACCGGAAATCTTTAGTTTATGGTTTGACTGCTGTGGTTTGTTTTATGGTGCATTACATTGAATTTGTCAGCCATTGTCTTATCTGACATTCCATGACCATCCCAGATATTTTCTAATACCTAAGGTTGCGAATGTTGAATGAGTGCTTTTACAACAGGAGTACAGACTTGTTAGAATCTGTTTTTGCCTCCTACCCTCCCCAGGCTATAAATATTTCTCATAAACCATTGTTTTGTGATATTTCTTACCCAAATTTCCACACTTGTTGCTATTACAAAATGTTGAGGGACCATATACTTTGTACCCACGCACATACATACAGTTCCCTCTAATTCATGGTGAGTTCTTATCCTCTTTGCAATGTGTTCAATTCAAAGTGTGTGTGTGCGTGTGTGTGTCCCTTGAACTTCAGTCAGATAGAGCAGGTAGGCAATTCCTCCCTTATCCCAAATCCTTTGCATCTCTTCAGCACCAACAGTTTCAAACTCTCACAAGCAGTGGTCATTTCCTGTCTCTTTTGCTGGCTCCCAGTGAGACAGCAAGTACATCATCTGGATCCAAATAGATTCGCACAGATTGGAGACCTAGACCTTGTAGTGGACGCATCTTATCCCTCTTTGATTCAGCTGCTGAATTCTACCAGGCTGTCTCCAAACTCTCACTGAGCTGTAGTTGGCTCAGCCTTCAGATGGTGACTGTGATATGTCATGTCATGCCAGGTGGTCTGCCCACAAGGAGAGCTTCCTGTATAGCTTCAAAAGAGCTACTGAGCATGTTTAGTGCCACACCCCAGCTTGTGGATGTTTTTGCTTCCTCTGATAGTGTCATTTTGTCCAACTCTGGCAAGTCTGTAAATGCACAGAGTCCCCAAAAGTAAATCAATAAACTGTCTCCACCTCACTATTTCTTCCCTTATTTACACCACTAAATGCTGAAATGCATGCGTGCGGATAAACCATTTGGCTGTTATTCTGCATATGAGAATGTTGGCATAAGTACCACAGTTTCTCTTTATGAAGAAACAAGTGTATTACTTTAGTTATATGAACACAAAAGTAATTTAAAACATGGGCTCAGTTCAGTAATCCTTATGCTCATGGATCAGGCGTTGGGAGAATTGAGTTTTAATCCTAGTTTGCTGTGTGACTGAGGCCTGGTCTTCACTGTGGGGAGGGAGGGGGATAGTTGTAAGTTACGCAACTTCAGCTACATGAATAACGTAGCTGAAGTTGACATACTTAGACCTATTCACTGCGGTGTCTTCACTGCGGTGAGTTGACTGCTGCCACTCCCCCATCGACTCTGTCTGTGCCTCTCGCGGCGGTAGAATACAGGAGTTGATGGGAGAGCACTCGGGGGTCAATTTATCGTGTCTAGGCCAATCCAGTGGGTAGTATAGACATTCCCTAAAATAACATTTGAAAGAAAATTTCAAGCAGATTGCTGGGTTGATTGAAGTAATACTATTGCCTTTAAACATTTAAATTTTTTTGTACTGTTTTATATTGGATTATAAGATTTAATAAAAATAAATTTTGTGGAGTTGTATCTTCTCATAAAAAGAACTGGTACATCTTGCACTTTTATTTTTAGGTATGTGTCTTTCACACGTTGCTGCAAAATTATTGACAAGGGTTGTCACTTTGACTGCTGTTTCAAAAGATAACATGTCTGGGCTATGGTGAAAACAAATTACAGCTGCTTATCTAGAAGAAAACAGCTTCCAATGCTATGCAAGACACATTGTAGAGAACAATGGGTAGACTCTTTCTTTTATTTAAAATGGGTTGGTAATTTAAAAGGAGGGGCTGCGGTTTTCGGGTTAACATGCAACACAAACCCAACTACCCCCCCCCGCCCCCAGGAATTCACTGGGATGATTGCTTCACCCCTCCCCCTACTGCATGGCCAACGGTGGGGAACATTTCTGTTCAGCCACAGGCAAACAGCCCAGCAGGAACAGGCACCTCTGAATGTCCCCTTAATAAAATCACCCTATTTCAACCAGGTAACTATGAATGATATCACTCTCCTGAGGATAAAACAGAGATAAAGAATGGATGTTGTTTGAATGCCAGCAAACACTGGGACCATACGCTGTGTTATGCAGTGATTCCAGACTACGTACTACTAGCTTGACATGGTAATGTATCCTACCATGGAGGATGGAATAAGGCTGCCCTCCCTAGAAACCTTTTGCAAAGGCTTTGGGAGTACATCCAGGAGATCTTTATGGAGATGTCCCTGAAGGATTTCCACTCCATTCCCAGACACGTTAACAGACTTTTCCGGTAGCTGTAGTGCTGTGAATGCCAATTTATCATTAAACACGGTTGCTTTTAAACCATGTATAATTTTACAAAGGTACACTCACCAGAGGTCCGTTCCGCACCTGGCAGGTCCGGGAGGCAGCCTTGGGTGGGTTCAGGGGGTACTGACTCCAGGTCCAGGGTGAGAAACAGTTCTTGGCTGTTGGGAAAATGGTTTCTCTGCTTGCTTGCTGTGAGCTATCTTCCTCATCCCCCAAACCCGCATTCCTGTTGTGTGCTACTCCATTGATGGAGTCAAGCACAGGGGTGGGGTAGTTGTAGGGGCACCTCTTATGATGAGCTGCATGCTATTCTAGAAGTGGCATGTCTGGGGCTCTGACCTGGAGCGGCCATTTGCCCCTCTGGTTTTTTGGTAGGCTTGCCTCAGCTCCTTAAGTTTCACGTGGCACTGCTGCGAGTCCCTGTTATAGCCTCTGGCCTTCATGCCCTTGGAGATTTTTTCAAATGTTTGGACATTTTTCTTTTTGAACAGAGTTCTGATAGCACGGACTTTTTTTCCTCTTACAGCGATCAGATCCCGTACCGTCCATGCTGGGACTCTTTTGCGATTCTGGGACTCCATCATGGTCACCTTTGCTGATGAGATCTGCACTCACCTGCAGATTGCCACGCTGGCCAAACAGGAAATGAGATTCAAAAGTTTGCAGGCCTTTTCCTCTCTACCTGGCCAGTGCATCGGAGTTGAATGCTGTCCAGAGCGGTCACAATAGAGCACTCTGGGGTAGCTCCCGGAGGCCAATACCATCAAATTTCGACCACACTACCCCAAATTCGACCAGGCAAGGTCGATTTCAGCACTTTTCCCCTTGTCGGGGGAGGAGTACCGAAATTGATTTTAAGAGCCCTTTAAGCTGAAAAAAATGGCGTCATTGTGTGGACGGGTGCAGGGTTAAATCGATGTAACTTTGCTACATTCGACCTAAACTTGTAGTGTAGACCAGGACTATGTGGAGTAGGGCCTGAAGAGGAGACCGCCGGGATGTATATAGGGAGAAGTGGAGTCAAAGAAGCAGAATGCTCACTTGATATAGCTTTCTCCAGTCCCAGGCATTAGTGCAATTCATCAGCAGAGTATGATTCAGAAGTGCAAATGATTGGTAGCTATAGCTGTATTCAGGCAAATCGAATCTCCGATTCCATCCTAAAAATCAGGATTGTTCTATCAAGCTAATTTGCCACTTGATAAATTGGGATCTAGTTCTCAATTGTGCAAAAATTACTATAAAATCATAATTGTATAATCCCCTAGTGTGTAATTATGGTCCTTTCTGACTATTATTTGAGATGTCTTGAATCTGTAAACACAGTGCATGCATTTACAGTAAATCTCTGCAACTACACTTCCAATTAATTCTTTTTCATGAAAATACTTGGTATATTGCAAATTGATTTCTTTTCTAAGTTCAATGCAGTGGTAATTTTTCTTTTAGCACCTAAAGAGTTTGGTCCACTCTTATACACTAATTGCTTACAATTTTTTTAAAACTGAAGCCATTTTAAAGCTAACTTAAACTTGGTAACTTCTTAGCTTTTCTCTTTGCCAGCATAAAATTAGGTTAAACAAATTATGCTGAACAAAATTCCTCTCTTTAGGCCTTGGACAACACTATTTCAGTCTAAAGAGAATTTTAATGACTGAATTACAAACCAACTGAAAATAATGGTTTAATAGAGGTGCTAGCTAACCCTTAGAAATGGTAATATTCCAGTGGGTTTTGCTATACATGTTGTGGCAGAGCTCTGACCTTGCCCTCGTGGATCCTGCACTTCTAGGTGGTTTATGCTAGCCTCAGTGACTCACTGTGACCCTTCACATAGCCCTTCTCTTTCTAGGGCCAGGGTTACAGTCTACTGAGCCCTTTTCATCATAGGCCAGCAAGGAGGTTGGTGAGAGAACTCCCACAGTCTCTGTTGTCCCTAGGGGCTTGTTTCAGAACAGTTTAGTCTCCTGTCCTGACAGGGGCCTAACTTCCCCTCCCAGGAGATGTTCCTGTAGTGGTGGGTTGGGGAGAACCCGGGCCCACCCTCTACTCCGGGTTCTGGCCCAGGGACCCTAATGGTAGCAGCTGTTGGCAGCCAGCCTTTCACTGCCAGAGTTGCTACATATCCCTGAGCCACTTCCCCACAGCTCTCCTGCTTCTCCCTTCTTCACCCTTACCTTGGGGCTCTCTTAACAATGATTTGAGGGTGTCTTCTTTAACCAGCCCTTCAGCTGCACTTTCTCTCCTCTGGCTCCCTGGCTTTCCCCTGCCTGACTGGAGTGAGCCCTTTTTATAGTATCAGTGGGGCCTTAATTAGAGTTAGGTGGTCACATTAACTTAATGGCCTCACCTGACTCTTTGCAGGTTAATTAGAGTCAGGTGTTCTCACTAGCCTGGAGCAGCCCCTGCTCCGGTCAGTCAGGGAACAGAAAACTGTTAATCCAGTGGCCAGCATATCTGCCTTCTGCTATTCTGCTGTATCCAACTGGCCTGGGTCTATCACAATATATAATGGCAAAAATAATCATGAGTTTCCAAAGTATACCACAAAGCAGTTGGTAATTACATGCCTGTACACTAACAATATTATTTGTTTTTTTTCCTCTAGTTTCTCTGCTTGAAGAATATAAGAACATTCCTTTCAGCATGTTGTGAGATATTTGGGATGAAGAAAAATGAACTTTTTGAAGCATTTGATTTGTTTGATGTGCGAGATTTTGGAAAGGTAATTTAAAATTTCCTGTTTACTAATATCTTCTTTTTTTTGGCTGGATAAAGTGGTTATTGGGTAATACTTGCCATTGGTTTTATTTAGCAACTACCTTGATGCAAAAGATGTTTGATCTGGTTTTATTCTTTTCACACTTGTGTTGCATTTTTCTTTTCTTTAAGTCATAGTTGACAGAGGTCACCTGCCTGGGTGTTTTAACCATTGTGTCCTTTAGATCAGCTCAGAGCAGACAACCCAGTGGCTAGAATTGCAGTGGCCAATGTATACTAGCACTTCCCATCATTAGTGCTACTAGTGATGCACTAGTGCTAGCACTGGTGGAAGACTTTAGAGGAAAAGAATAGCGTAAGAGAGGCCAAAGAGGTCAAACACCTAATGTTCTACTGATGGATTCACCTCTTGGTTCCTCTCTTGGTTTGGCTTGCTCACAAGGGCTGTTCTGTTGGGAGCAAGTTACAGACAGAAAAGGAGCAATGTTATGGGGCAGAGAAGGACCATACAGTGGATTGGTGTCATAAGGAAAAATGTGCACAGCTGGAGGAGCAGGGAGTAGCAGTGGTAGGTGATGAGAAGAGGAGTCTGGGCTGACTGTAAAGTCAAGTAAATCAAGCAGTTATTTGGTGCTCCATATCTTTTGGGGGGAGCCTCCTATCCCATGCAGGCTCTTAAGCTCTTGGAGTGACTCTACCTTTCTCTCCAGCAGTGGGACTTGGGAGGGGGAAACAGTAACTCTAAGACCCTTCATCCCCACCCCCTTATGGTGAAGGGAAAGGAGTGGTAGGCAACTCAAGACTTGAATTCTGTTCCCCCCACTTCTAGTTGCTTGAAGCCGCTGTGTTGTCTGTGGGGCTGCAAATTGTAAGTCTTGGCACTTAGAGGAGTAATGGGAAGAAGAAAAGGATGATAAGAGTGGCTAAGCATGAGGAGGGAGAGAAAAGTGAAGTTTTTGTATGAACAACAGGTGGTAACAGTAGTCAGATGACAGTGGAAGTGGAATGACCCTAACCTGCAGCATCACCGTCTTTCCACCTATTATTTTTTTCATTGTCTAGGCTGGCAGAAATGGATGTAGGTTTAGTACAGGCACTCTTTGTCTTTTCTCCAATATTTTCAAACCAGACTATCAGACAGCAAGAACATGTTCTGGCAGGCAAATGTACTGGTGTTCAGGGCTACACTCTGGGAACAAATCTGTTACGTACAGTTAGTGTGTCATAATGGATATCCCAATTGCATAACAGAACAGGCAGTCTCTGAAGTCTGGGGAAAGGATATAATTGCCAACTGTGTCCACAAATAGCAGGTTCATTTTAATAAGAAATGCAAACTTTAAGATTGTATACAGTAGAATTGTTTGAGCAGAGCCCTCTCTTGATGATTACATCTGAATGAACACTAAATGTAGGTCCATGCCAGTGTTCTAATAGGCAATTTAATGCCAAGACAGGTCAGTTTGGTTATAATTAGCACTCCCACAAGCTACTACATTCTCTACCTATGCCATTCACAAAGGTGGAATTTGTGTTCTGCCTTTCAAAAACCAAATAAACCCTTTTCGGTCCGGTCGTTACAACTGAATGTTCATTGTTCAGTATAAATCAGGCCCAATTTATCACCATATGTGGGACCTGGCTTTTGGCAAGTATGGTTTAATAGATTCATGTAGCCAAATGATCACTGAAAATATAATCTATATAACATAGTTCCACTGTGTTGGCTCTTCATGTACCTTTGGATTTCTTATGTTTTTTCTACATTTTTTGCCCTAATGCAAACCTAACAAGTAGTCTTCCTTTTGGTTGCTTTCTAGGTAATTGCACACTTACCTTGCTATTTGGGGATGGAAGGACTTCTGTACACAGGCGAAGTAGATATGACCAAAGGGATAGGTATTTAGTATAGGAGGAGGGTGGGGAAGAGAGGAAGGGAAGGTGAATGAGAGACAGAGAATAGAGGGTCAATGGAGTAAAAGAAGGAGCATGAGAGAGGGGAAAAAGAGGATTGGGAACTGTGAAAGGGAAAGCTTGACTTGAAAAGGAAGAGGATAGATAAGGGAAGATAATGGGTAAGAAGGATGTGAGGGATATGGGGTTATGAAGGAGTTAGGCTGATTAAGCGGAAGGGAGGGAGGTGCTCCAGGTTTAGATATACCCTTAGTTAAAATAGTGGTGGGGTGCCACAAGCCAGGACTCTTCCAGTCTCGAACTGCTTGACAACTCTGGCATCTTTTTCTTTCAGTTTTAAGATTTAACCCCTCACCCTTCTTGTCTGTTTAACACGTGACAAAGCTCCAAAGTACTATTTTTACTGCTGTGAGACTGAGATACAATGATAATTAGTTACTGTGGGCTTCTCTGAGTTATAAAGAGCTATGTATGTAAACCTGTGATTAGTTTTTCTGTGCGCAAGAGCTGGCTTTCGCTAGTGTATTGTTTGTAAACTCCTACATACTTGTCTGCTCTCTGCCAGCATGTGTTCAGCATAGATTTCTACTTCTGAGTCAGTGCATCACTCCCCTAGTTTAACAGAAGAGCCTATTATTATCTAAAGACCATGCCACATTAAAAATATTCCAAATCAGAATAAATATCACAGAAATAATTTCCCATTTTTAACATCTGAAGGTACAATATTTCCATTACTTTTTATACATTGCACTTTATAATAGACAGGAGGCCTGATTCGTATTTACACTAAGGCCCCTTTAAGCTGCCTAAGTGATGTAAAGAGACCTTAGTGTAAATAAGAATCAAGCCCATGGTGTTGCTTTCTGGTACTGGTGATTGAAGTGGCTCACTGAGCATATCTAACTACTTTTGTTTGATCGTTTGTGCAATATAAAGAGATTGGCAAACCAAGAAATTCCACCTGTCCGTTTATGCTACTGTACATTTTTTGCCATGCTAGGAATAGTTAAGCTATAGTATTGTACTTCCAGTCTTTTGCTTTCAAACTTGTTATATTGCCTATTCAAAAATACCAACAATTTTTTCTTGGTTGTGTGAACAGCAGAGGAATTAAAACAAAGTCTTTTAACAGCTACTGTTGCAGTGACTGCTCTACCAGGTATCCAGTTGTTTGCAGTAATTGTTGGGTCCTTATCTAGACCTTTGTGTCAAGCCTTTGCTACTTGTTTAAATAGGCTAAAAAGTGCTTTATGGTAGTGTAGCACTACTTACTATTGGTTTCTAGTTAGTTGTTGAGAGAGATCCTGGTTCACATAATTACTCTAATATGACCATAAAGGGCCTGATTTTTAAGATAGCCACTAATCTTGAAGGAAAATTTTTGCAGATTCAGTTAGTTACTGGTGCAAAATTGTACCTGTGAAATAACATGCTGGATTGAGGCCTGTCTCAGAAATGTAGAGCACAATGTATCACTGGCTATTTGACACATGACTTTTGGAGTTTGTGCTTTGTAAAGTAGTGTCCCAAAATTAACTTTTATCTTGTGTAAACTGAAGTAGAATAATGGAAGCTGGCATTTGCAGAGATACTATCTCTTTCATGTAAGATTTTAACTATTGCATTTCTCTTCTCCCAACACAAAATTAGCCTTAATAGTACATTATTTCTTTTATGTATATATTGTAGTGAACATGTGCTAGGTGCTGTACAACATATAGGAAGGAAGAGATAATTCCTGTCTTTACAATATTTGACAATGTCTGAAAAGTCAGTAATTGCTGCTGTGCATGCATGCAAACATGCTTCCATAGTCTTAGTCAGACTAGTGACTAGTGACAAAGGCATATGGGGTTATTTAGTGCGACTTGCCTCCCTTGAATAATAACAGCTGTTTGAGCAAAAGTGGTGCGGCTACACCAAACAGCAAAGATAATGTAATACTTGCAGTAGCTTTGTGTGATGGGCATCTTTCCAGCTTCACCATTACTCTGTTTGCAGTTCATCTGTTTTCACTGCATGCAGTAATGAAAGCTCGTCACACGTGACTGGAGATTGCTGTGTGCTCTCTCTAGTGATAGATAAATTGACTTGTGTTTAACTAGGCTCTTTAAATGCCTAGGGACACAGTCAACTTTCTAGAGCAGATAGTGAATCTGAAACCATTAAAAAGGAGTGGAGCACTGTAAAAATATCTCATATAGCGTAGTCTCAGGGTTGTAAAATGTGTAGGAGAGTATAACATAGCATGAGATTTGATCTAACAAGACTAACAGAATATGCTTTATTTGTTTGGAAACGTCTCCAGTTACTAGAAGCGGTGATGAGAAGGAAGCTTTCCCCTGATTAGTTTGATTTTTATGTGGTCAAAACAAATGTTCTTAAATAGTATATTTTTTTCTATATGGAAAAAAAAATGTTTGTATACATTCCCAACCCTACAGTCTTTACTTCCACAAATCTCTTTGTGAATTAAGTAGGAGTTAGGCATGTGCAAAGAGCTACAAGATAAGCACCACTGGATTTTCCTGTTAGTCATCAACTAAAAAATATTCCATTTTTTTTTTTATTTTAAGAATCATTTTCTGAATCATCCTCCCTGCACATGGACATAGTTAATAGGAGTTTTGTGCACAAACAGAGAGAAGGCTGGTAGTAGTGTGATCACTCTAGTTTTGAGAAGATTTCTAGTTTAGAGAGGATCTTTTGGACCACAGGCATTTTCCAGACTGCTGCCCAAATGAATGATTAGGTGGATGTGTGTATATTTCCACAGCTTCTAATGCACTAAAATCTTAAAGTAGATATTTGAGTTGGAAGAAACTGTAGTGCAATGCTGACCAATGCTTAATACTTCTAAGGGGCCAAATTCAAACATGTAAGTGAGGGCAATTCCACAAGCCCCCCGTGTCTTGATTTTCATGAACTCCTTTTATTTAAGGAACCACTCCAGAAACCACATACAATCACAGATGTATTGAGTTTTTGTTGCTTGTTCTGCAATTATATTTTTATAATTGTTGAATTTTTAAACTTATTGTAATAGAAAAAATGTAGTCAGTTTTATACTACGGGTTTCCATGGTACCCATTTAAGCAAACAAACAAATTAGGAAGAACATGTCGGATGCAAATGAATAATTGATTTTAAAGAAAGGAATAAAAAGAGGAGAAACAAAAAGGAGACCTGGTGATTAGCATTTGAAGTTTTCCACGGTTGTGCAGTTATTTTATTAAGATCCTATTTTTTTAAAATAAGTGGTAGGATATGACTTGTATGTCTAGTATTGCCGTTTGTCCTCCGATGGAAAAAAGGGTTTCATAGTTTTGATCTTTTCCCTCTTGTATGTTTCAAGTATTTTCCCTTGTTTAGACAGCAGGAGTCACAGATGGTGGGTTCTAGTTGTAGCTGGATACTTCCTCCATGTTTTCTTCCCCATATAGCTATAAACTCCAGTAGCAGATGTAGTGCTGTCAGGGGTAGCCTGAGTCCAATCCTTTAGTATACCAGGCTGTAACTACAGTACTTTTAAAAATCTGGTGCTTTTTAACTATGGTGAACAGTTGTTACAAACTGTTAGGTATAACAGTAAAACTAACACAGGTAGGAGCAGGTGAACTGGTTTTTCCAGTTTGAACCCACCATGACATAATAGGATTGGAAATTTGACTTGAACCCTAATGTTATTGAATTTGTGTTCTGCTTTGCAACGACTCTGTATGTGTGTGTGAGAGAGAGCGAGAGTGAAAGAGAGTGTGAGTAGTGAGGTGAATGGAGATTAAAGTTCCTAAGGAAAAAGTTACATGACGATGAAGCAGAGAGTGAACAGCGTGAAAAACATATACCCATTCCTTAATTCTGGGATCAAGGTGAGGGGAGTATTCCAAACACATAGCACAGATTTCCCTTTATTATCTTTTAAAACTGAATCTGCCTTAAGGGGGGAAGGATTTTAAATTGCAGGAAAAAAAGAAGGTTCTTGAACTAGTTCTACAAAATCAGAAAAAAATAAGTCGAGACAGGTGCCAAGCTCCAACTCCATGAGATTCATCCACTTCTAGTCACAACTATCTATTCTTCTAGTAGATTTCAGTGCTGTGTGTAGCTTGCTGATGTAGCATGAAAACCTCCACCCCCTCACATACTAGTGCCAGGCAATGTTTTCATTAAATATTCCATCTCCGAGACTCATTTTTAACCAACCCAGGACTGTTGGGTTCTTCCTCTCTATACCTGTGTGCCAGAATCAACAAATAATTTTGATACTAGTGCCTTCAATTCTGCCGGAATCACATAGTCCTCTAGCATCCCCAGTCTTTGGTGTGTCTTGTGTCTCAGCAATTTCAGCTGTCATAGCTTCTCAAAGGTGATTTCAACCTACTGTAGGACTCATTTGATAAAGAATAGCTCTGTGATGAACTAGGAATCTAAAGGCCTACTGTAGTCAGTGGGAGTCCTGTTGATTGGAGTTATCTTTACTCTAGTCATAGGAAATGTAAGGAATAGAGTGCTGGTCACAAGTGTGCTCCTTGCTTCAAGCGTAGCTCAGTTTTCTTACATTGTCAAGTCTGTAAAGTTAATAAGTTTGAACTTATTTTCATAATAGGTGTTTGATAACATGCTGTTATACAAGATTGGTGAATGACATCAAAGAGAGCATTAGACTTACTAAGCAAAAGTGGTATAAACAAGTATTTGATCATTCAAAATGCTATATAAGAGCTAGGTTTTATTAAAAAGCATATAGTGCAGCTTCCAGCGCAGCTACATCCTCCATCACACTCAAAAGGCTCATTTGCACAAAGTACACAGCAAAGTGCTCTGAAAATACTGAATGTGTAAGCAAGTGTCTTGTACTATATGGTCATTTTAGCTACTCTGTCACTGTTAAGGAAATCCTGACACTGATTCAGCAGAACATTGTGAACAAGCTGAAGTATCATGTTCCAAGTGTGTTGGAATTCCACCAAGTATGTTTTCAAAAGATTCCAGGAAGAGCAGACAGATGTGAGTATTCACATGCCAAAATCTACATGGTAGCTTGATGGTTATAAAAACAATGAAATTCACAGACGAGAACTAAATCTCAGTGCATAGAAATCAAGTGCAGTTCAGCAGCAAAATGATGTGATGTATTAGGTCTACCACTGTCCTGGTCTCAGGAGGCACCTGTCAAATATTTGGACAGCATCACAAACTGTGCTGAAGGATGCTTGAAAGGTATGGACACTTACATAGAAGCAGCTGCTGTCATGTTTCAGGCCCTTCAGTGGCCTCTGGGGATGTTGTGACATCAAGCTTGCTACAAAGTTTCAGCTCTATAGAACCGTGGTTATACCACCCTATTGAACGGAAGTGAAACATGGGCACTGAAGGACACAGGACTGATATTTTCAATTCTTGTCATCTTTGTCAACTATTCCATGTCAAGTGTCAGGAAAAGAACAGAAATGAGGATATTCAAAAGCTGAACCCAAGAGCCACTTCCCTGAGCACTTGTTCAATTTAGGCAGCTTTGTTGGTATGGACATATTAGAATGGAAGACGAATTAATTTTGAAGTGTGTGTACCAAGGAACGCTGTTACACAGCTGACAATCAGAAGGGCACCAGAAGCTTTGGTAGCATGACAAGAGTGCCAGTGATGAACATGAACTAAATATACAGCCAGAATATACAGCCAGACCATCAAAAGTACCTTGCCAGAAATCAAACTGAGTAGTGCTTGATCTGCAAGGAGGTTACATCCCTTTAGGATTTGCTATGATGAAGACAGTCTTGTACATAGCTCTATATTTTTATTTAATGGTTTGTGTATGTGAGAGAGAGAGAGAGAGAGAGTAGGGTGGGGAATGTGGCAGTGCATCAGAGAGAATTGTGTGGAGCAGAGAAGTTTGACAGAACTGTAAAAGAAACTTGTGGGATATGGGCCTTCTTTGTAAACTTAAACACAATGAAAATACACCCTGGTGTTGGTAATGCCTTGTGGATGTTCAAATAATACAGTTAATTATACCTAATTATGCTATTTAGTAAGTCCTAGTCTATACGCACATTTTGTATCAGTATGAAAAAAATCACCCTCCTCACTGAAATAGTTATTGATGTAGTTATACTTATAGAAGCCTTAGTGTGGGTGCTGCTATACATGAAATAAAGGTGCCTTATATGGGTGTAACTTATTCCCCTTCCTATATGGGAATAGCTATACTAGTATGACTGCATCCACATTAGAGTTTTCGTTTTTTTTTGCCACTTTTACTATGCTGACTATCAGACATTGCTGAAGATATAATTCTACTGTATAGAATTTTGCTCCTTAGGAGACTGATCCCACTAGGTGCTGCATGTCCTAAATTCCCATTGAAGGTAATAGAAATTCACTGAAGGCAAAATCGCCTGTATTTTAGGACAGGTCTACACTAGAAGCACTACATCTGTGCAGTTGCACTGCTGTAGTGTGTCTGGTGAAGATGCTCTATACTGACGGGAGAATGCTCTCCCGTCACATAATTACTCCACCTCCATGAGAGGCAGAAGCTATGCTGGTGGGAGAGCGTCTCCCACCAACAGTGCTGGTGTGTACAGTGCTGGTCACTATAACTTGTGTTGCTCGGGTGGGAGGTGCCTTCAGAACGGGGCTGCCGGCCAGCAGCTGCAGCTCTCCATCTGCTCAGCTCTGAAGGCAGTGCCGCTGCCAGCAGCAGCGCAAAAGTAATGGTAGCAGGACCGCAACCCACTTCTCTAATAACTTTGCAACCTCTCCGCAACTCCTTTTTGGATCAGGAGCCCTACAATTACAACACCGTGAAATTTCAGATTTAAATAGCTGAAATAATGAAATGTACTATTTTTAAAATCCTATGATTGTGAAATTGGCCAAAATGGACTGTGAATTTGCTAGGTCCCTATTAATAGGGTATCATGGGACTAGCTCAGTAAACTGGGACCCCATATCACTATAGTTGATCTGTTGCCTTACAAATACCTGTGACTTGACATTAGCCCAAAATGCTGCAGTTGCTGAGCTAGTGACCTTGTGGCAACCTGTGCTTTGATATCAGGCCAGAAAACTATATAGATGGACTAACCCATAGAAGCCTTTGCCCTGAAATCTACCCAACAAATTAGAGGTGATTGGCCACTGACTTTATGGTGGCCTGTCCTTGAAATCAGACCAGCAAAGAAGTGTAGAGCCATCCTATATGCAGAAAAGTGGTTAAGGTACAGAGGAGTGTTGGAGAGTGCATAGGATTCCCTTCCCCTCACTCCCCTGGGATTGAGGAGGCTCAGTTCCCTTAGATCTCTCTCTCCTCGTGCCTCTTTAGGTGGGGGAGTTTCAAGTGGTAGCATCAGTAGGAAATGGTGCCTAACGGAGAAATTGGCAGGGCTCCAAGGCCTACCTGCCAGTAGCACCAGCATCTATTTAATGGAAGAACTGTCCAAGCTGTGATTTGGCAATTTGTCTTCTCTCTTTTCCAGGTACTTCATAGTAATTTCCACTCCTGTGAAGGGGGCAGAGAGTGGAAGTAGGGAAGCTTGTTGCCTTCAATTTTCCCCTGTTTCAGTGGGAAAAGGGACACCTTGTTACTCTTCCCTATCCAGGGTGCAGGGAAACAGAACAAAACAGTTCTATCTCCACTCCTTTCCATATTGGATTGTGGTTGTGGGAGCAGTGTTGTCCCTCTGCAAAGCTCCATGCTCTTTGTGTGTGACTGGCCATAAGGGGTACTGACTCCCTTCTGATATGCTTGTTCTATTCTCCCTGTGTGCCATGTCTGAGAGCACAGAGATGCTAGAATGTCACTTTGCTACAAGATCTCAACATCCATGATGAAGTATAATCATTAAAACTAGTGGGCTTCCCCCACCTCGGTTGCTTGTGACCCAAGCAGAGCGTACGTTTTACAGTGAGGAAAATTACCATGCTTTAGAGCTTTACCCAGGCGGGGCTGAACTCCTCCTCTGAGGTGCCCTCTGTTGTCAGTTCTAAATCTTTTGTATTTTTCATTTAGATACTAATTTTCCATAGCGATGCCTTTGGGTTGGGTTGACTGCACATCCTTTATGGATCATGAGGGAAGATGTACTCATGTTGCTGGAAAGTCATGTATTGGTTCAGGGCTCTCTTTGTGTTCAGATTTTATATTTGTGCCTCAGGTGAGGGTATTGCATGAATGGTTTAGATTCCATTTTCAATATCAGGAATATTAAAATCTAATGTTCCATTAAGCCAGCTGGACTCAAACTTTTCAGTTGATTTTTGAGTGCTGGGCTAGTATTGCACGCTTAGGGTACGTCTACACTGCACGATTATTTCGAATTAGCTTAAACCGATATTACAAAACAGATCTAATAAAATCGGTTTAGCGCATCCACAGTGGGATCCCGAAATCGATTGTTTGCGTCCATGGTCCAAAGCTACCATCGATTTCAGGAGCGGTGCACTGTGGGTAGCTGTTCCTCAGCTATCCCATAGTTCCCACTTCCGTGTTGAGAGCACAGTGCCTGATGGGCAGGAAAACACTGCCCCGGGTGGTGCTGGGTACAGCCTCACCCCTCCCTTTGTGAAGCAGCAGACAGCCCTTGGCGCCTTTTTCGCGGAGTGCATTGAGCAAACGCCATAGCACAGCAATCTTTCCCTTTTTTTTTCACGTGGTGGTGGGGAAATAAACTGAGGAGCTGTTCCCTGAACCACGCAGACACTGTGTTTGAACCTACAGACATTGGGAGCTCAGCCAAGAATGCAAATAATTTTCAGAGAGCTGTGGACTGTGGGATAGCTGGAGTCCTCAGTACCCCCTCCCTCCCTTCATGAGCGTCCATTTGAGTCTCTGGCCTTCCCGTTACGCTTGTCACACGCGCTGTGTATCCTGGAGTTTTTTATTCAAACGCTTTGGCCTTTCGTGTTCTGTAACGGAGCTGGATACAACAGATTTGTCCCCATACAGCGATCAGACCTAGTATCTCCCGTACGGTCTATGCTGGAGCTCTTTTTCGATTTCAAACTGCATTGCCAGCCGTGCTGATCAGAGCTCCACACTGGGCAAGCAGAAATGTAATTCAAAAGTTCACGGGCTTTTCCTGTTTACCTGCCCGCTGCATCCGAGTTCAGATTGCTGTCCAGAGCGGTCAGTGCTGCACTTCTGGATGCCGCCCGGAGGCCAATAACGTCGATTTTCCGTCACATGAACCCTAATCCGAGTTATCACTATCGAATTTAGCGCTACTCCTCTCGTTTGGGAGGAGTTCCGAATCGATTTAAGGAGCCATTTAACTCGATATTAATGACGACGTCGTGTGAACGGATACAGTGTTAAATCGGTATATCGGCTATTAAACCGATTTAAAGTCGCAGTGTAGACCTGGCCTTAGAAGCAAGACATTCTACTGTTAAATGATGACAAAACCATGGCTCCAGAAAATGTTCAGTCATAGTGCATAAATTTAAGCAGGCTAAAAGCAATCCTCTGTGCCTTTGTCTATTATACTGGGATAGTGCCACATCTTATGTTGCTTAAGAAGTAATGGGCAGCAGACTCTGATGTGCTTGGATATTGATACGCTTCAATGTAGTGGATAATTAGGCTTGTAAAGGACTTGAAAAACGATGCCTACAAGCCAGGGTGCAATGTGCGTTTAAAGGAATAAAACGTTTTCTTTGCTATGTACTGTATTTCATTGCAACGTTGTCTAGTCAATGTTCTATTTTAATGATGTTAAAATATGTGACTTACTGCCTTGCTCTGCCTCTGTTCGACCTTCTTTCTCTTCCTGGCTTTGCTCAGTTTTTCCTCTTTTCTATAATATGTCCTTGTCTCCCTCAGTCTTTCATCTGTCTCTTTCCCTTCAATGTACTGTCTACCTCCTTTCTTATATTTTCCGTCTCTCCTTTCTTTTTCACTCCCCCCATGTGCATACAGAAACATGCATGTCCCCTAACCAACACTGTAGGGTTTAAAGATTTTTACCAGATTTTGAATAGTCAGAGGGCCTAACCTTTGGAGCCAAAGACTGATAGAAAAGATGGGGACTCCCAGTGTCCAAGGAGATGCCTGTGAGAAGCCAGTTTCCTTTTCAGTGATACATGATGAACGTGATTTGCAGAGGTACTGAACACTTGTTGCTTCAACGGACGTCAGTGGAAGCTATGAGCGCTCAGTATCTTTGCATTTTAGACCTATATAACTAATGGATTAAAGTGTCAGAATCTCTACTACCGATGTAGCACCACATCCTACGTTTGAGAGAATGACTCTCCTCTTTTGGAATAGATTCCCTTTTGCTTCCTGTGTCAATTCACAGAGCATGGAGTGAGTGTAAGTGCAGGTTATTATGGAGAGACTGTATTCTTTTCATAAACAAGGGTGAGACTAGCTTTTCAGTACAAGTACATTCTGGTTTTGCCCTAATTTAACTCAGATTGAACCAACTCACTTGAAATGTTTTAGGTCTGTTTCTCTGTTTGAGAATTTTTTAGCGAAGTTTTTGGAAGAGGATCTGACAAAGTCTATCCAAACGTCTCTTTTGGTGGTGCTATTTTCCTGTGTTGATTGGGGAGACTTCCTGCTGTCCATCGTCTCTCAGTTGACCCCAGTTGAAGAGGCCCACCCCTGATCTGTTCAGGATCTGAGCTCAGGAACTCTACAAGAGCAGGGCTATGGTTCCTCCTCCTTCAGCTTGCAGAAGTTTAACTTGGGGACATAATTTCTCCAGACTGAGAAGTCAGTGCATAGTGTACAGAAATGATGTCCCCAGTTACCTGACTCTGACTGTATTACAATGATATGGGCATTACAATACTTAGTCTGTTCTTGTGGATAATATCCTGGATGTCTGATCCATGATGTCTGTTACTTGTAAGCCTCACAAGGTCTAATATGGGTGTTCTCTGCATTTGTGACATGGAGTGATCTTTGGAGTTCTTCTGTCTTTGAAATCAGTAAAGCATGCTGAAATGTCAGAACAATTTGTTTTAAAAAAAATTGCATGCCAAATTCACCTGTAAAACAAATTTTAAAACAAAAAGAGCACACAGTTTTTTGTTATGCTAGTATTTATGTGGACATCAATCTCCATATCATTCCTATAGGTAAGCAAGTAGTAGTATCCCCATTTCACAGAGGAACAAATGGGAAAATTGAGGCAGAGAGAAGTTATGTGACTTGCTCCCACAGAAGTTGAGAATTAAGAGCGCAGTTTTATGTAAATACTGAAGCTTAATTTGTGATAGAGAAATAGTGAATTAATAAGCCAATTTTGAAAAAACCCCAAACTCTTCTGTAAACAAGCCTTGGTTATACTAGGTGTAAGGTATTATGATACTGATTCCAAGAGTAAAAGCCAAAGAGTATTAAACTTGGTGTCCTCTTTAGAATGGGCACCAGTTTCGCTATAACGTGTAAGGTGTGCCAGGCAGAGTAGTTTAATCCTAATATAGTATGTAATTGCACATGTCCAGACAGTCTTGAATGCTACACTTACTTAATTTAAGTATTGTTTAGGGAGTTGTTAGCTCTTGCTTAGCTGTATCTTATCTGATGTGGAATGCCTTTCCTCTATGAGTGATCTACTGCATGAGTAACATATGCTCTGACAAACGACACTCCATGAAGTGGCTATCTCTTAAAAAGGGG
Organism: Chelonoidis abingdonii; assembly: GCF_003597395.2. Taxonomy (NCBI): domain Eukaryota; kingdom Metazoa; phylum Chordata; order Testudines; family Testudinidae; genus Chelonoidis; species Chelonoidis abingdonii. The sequence goes on along the minus strand of NC_133775.1, from coordinate 43,022,694 downwards.
AATGAAATACAAAAACATTTCTCATTTTGACTAACGCTGCCTAGACATAAATCAAAGAGTGAGATTTTCTTTTTGCAAAAAGTAAAAACTAAAAGCCAGGGACTATCTAGAGCTAGGCGACCTGGAGACCACTATTTAGGAGAACTGAGTCCAAGTATTGCCTACTAAAATCCTTTTTTCTGCCGCTGTTAAAGTGTAGAATTCAATTTATCTGAAAGGAGTGATCTGCAAAGCATTTTAAAAATAATTTGGCTTGTGCTCTTTGTTCTTTTTAATGTATTAGGGGGGCCAGGATGACTTTTTAAGCTTATATTTTTTTGCTTCTGCTTTACTTTAGATATTTCAAGTCTTGTCTTCTCTAATTCTTGGAGGACTCCATGAGGGCAAAATCTTGTATGTTGTGAACTTTCACATCTTAATTGAAAGGTGTTGTGTGTGCTGAACCTCTAACAGACGTCCGAGGCCGGATTCCTAGGTCTGCCTGAGAAGTACAAAGCACGTATTGAGAGAGGGGTTGCGAAGGCTGGTAAAGATGCATAGTGTGCAGGACCAGGGCATATTGCTCTGAGTTACAGCAGTTCTCTCCCCTTCCCTCCCCTCCCCCCTCACTACTGTAACACAATATGCTAATGGCACCAAGGGGCCAAAATCAGAGTTGGGTATTTGTACGTTGTAGGGGGTGTTGGTGCTGTGGCCCCTTTGCTCTGGCCATAGCCCTTTTTCCTTGCTACATTGGCAGCAGGAAAGAAGAACACAAGATTCTAGTGGAAAGATGTGGAGAAATTGGAGAGGGTCCGAAGAAGAGTAACAAGAATGATTAAAGGTCTTGAGAACATGACCTATGAAGGAAGGCCGAAAGAACTGAGTTTGTTTAGTTTAGAAAAGAGAAGACTGAGATGGGACATGATAGCAGTTTTCAGGTATCTAAAAGGTTGTCATAAGGAGGAGGGAGAAAACTTGTTCATCTTAGCCTCTAAGGATAGAACAAGAAGCAATGGGCTTAAACTGCAGCAAGGGAGGTTTAGGTTGGACATTAGGAAAAAGTTCCTAACTGTCAGGGTGGTTAAACACTGGAATAAATTGCCTAGGGAGGTTGTGGAATCCCCGTCTCTGGAGATATTTAAGAGTAGGTTAGATAAATGTCTATCAGGGATGGTCTAGACAATATTTGGTCCTGCCATGAGGGCAGGGAACTGGACTCGATGACCTCTTGAGGTCCCTTCCAGTTCTTGAATCTATGAATTCTTCTTGCACTGGGGCTGGATAAACAAACAAACAAACAAAAACAACAAAAAAAGCCCAAAGCTCTGTTATCGTCCAAAAAAGTTCTCACACGTTTGCCCTTATGAATTACACGTGTGCATGTACAGCTATAGTAAGGCATTTATCTGTGCCATGCCAAAAGTCCTAGATTGTCATATCAGAGATAGCAAATCACTACCCTCACTCTGTAGCCAATTTGCACGCAGCAATATCATTGGTTGTATGAGAGAGACTGCATAGATGGTGGACAGCATGGGCTTTCAGTTACTAGTAAGCAGCATAAATGTTTTGCATATAATGACAATGGATGGGTAGTCAACTTGTTTAAATTTCAGCACAGCTGGAGAACATTCAAACTTTAGGTTAATGTAATATTCAGTCTTCCCAACAATGATAATTCTTTCATGCCACATTAGTATTTTATTTTTGGAAACAAACTGCAAAAACATGATGAGAAAACTCTGAAAGGTCTCAGGACACAAACACACAGTTTCCTTGAAATGTGTAGTACATGATGCCACTTAGAGCAAAATTTATTTCTTGGAGCACAATATTTATAAATTTCTGGAAAGTGCTATGCTTTGCACATTTTACATGTAGCTTTGGCTGTTTTTTTAAAAAATAGGGTTAAATAAGGTTTTATTCATGAACCTATCTTAAGTTGAATATGAGGAGCAGAAAACATTTTCAACTGTATCATAGAATATCAGGGTTCGAAGGGACCTCAGGAGGTCATCTAGTCCAACCCCCTGCTCAAAGCAGGACCAATCGCCAGACAGATTTTTGCCCCAGATCTCTAAATGGCCCTCTCAAGGTCTGAACTTACAACCCTGGTTTAGCAGGCCAATGCTCAAACCACTGGGCTATTCCCCCCTTACATCTACTGTAAGTGACAGTTGATATAATTGTTTAGGAAAATAGTTGAGAGCTAATCCTCTTGGCTATATAATTAATCCTCCAAAAGTCTACTTCATGGGTTATTGAAAACCTTAAAAGGTTTAAAGTGTTTCTAATATATAACTGACTTGAGCAAAAGTACATTAGCAGCATCATACAAGTGAATGATGTGAGCTACTTACAGTAGCAAATTGATGTTAGAAAAGAAATTCTGTGCACGATGTTCTTCAGCTTTTACCGAACTGTATAAATGAGTTTAGGGAATATTGGTTGATGGTGCTCTTATGGGAGAGAGGAATAAAAGTATAATGTAGGTCGCAGTGAAACAAGGATTTAGAAGGTTTGCTTCCAATAGTTGCTTCAGAAAAACCCACAATTCAGTTTCTGGTGTTGGACCCGTTTTGAAATTCTGAACAACAAACTACCAACGCTTATGGACAAACATATTCATTATAGATAATGTTTACTCAGCAATTAGTGGAGGTTTATTTTCTAGCACTGCGTAAAAACAAAAACAGATTTTTAATTCTGCTATTTATTGGTTTGCGAGCAACAGGACAGGCCTTTGGGGAAGAGGATTGGCGGGGGTGGCCTCAGGGGTCCTGTTACCAGCAATTAGAAAGGTGACAACACTAGACTGAATTCTGCCCTTAGTTACACAGATTTGTGGCAAGTAGTGTTGAAATGAATGGGAGTTGCATCCATAAAATTGAGGGCAGGAGAGGATCCTATGAGTCTGATTCTGATCTCATTTAAAATGAGTTTATTCCACTGTAACTACATTGATTTCAAAGAAGTTAGTCCTGATTCATAATTTTAAATGAGATCAGAATCGGACCCTAAAAGCTTAGATTTAAGTAAGGAATGTGAAAGTACTAGACAGCTTCCTTCAATAACGATGAGAGACAGTATAGTAGTTTTGCACCATGAGAGTGAATAATGTGGAGAATCAGTTGCAGTATAAACTTGAGAATTTTGGGTATTGAGTTGGCATTCAGGCAATACAGCTTCTGGTGTTAAGGATTTACTGTCAGCTATTTTTTTTAGATGAAATTTGATCTTTCTTTACAAACAGAAAAAGTTTAATCAATACTAGAGAAGATGAAGTTAGGTTAGACATCCCAGTGTAGCTTCTGATAAATTGTTGTGTATTTTTGATCAAAGAGCTCATACTTGCACCCAAGAAAGGTATAAAGCAAGATTTTTATTTGAAGAATAACGTTTCTATTTTCAGATCTATCTTATCAAATGCAGATTTGCAGGCAGAAAATAAATATTGTGAAATCTGATTTCTCCTTGGATGGAATGCTGCTAAATTGTCTTTTGTTTTTTTGGGTGCTATTTTGTCTTCTGGGGATTATTTATAGGATTTCCATTTCATTTTATTTGATTCAACCTGAATATTTTTAATTAATTGTAACAAAACGCTGTGTTATAAAGAAGAGTTCAGTTACATACGTGTTTGATGGGCTTGACTCACCAATTCATAAGCTCGCAAGGTATCTTCACTACTGAGACAATTGCCCTGGGGAGGTGGCAGATGAGTGTTATCACTTCTCTGTTTTGGAAGATTTGCTATAGGAGGGAGAGTTGAAGTTCTGGATGGAATCCCATAAGAGCACTTAGTCAGCACATCTGTAGAGTGCGTGCTGTGGCAACCTTATATTGCTGTGCCCTCCCTCTAGGCTAATATCCTTGGGGGCTCCATAGCTGGTTATGCCAGCAATCACCAAGGAATTAATTTGGCCCAGCATCTGTCTAACATTGATTCAAATGTTTGTGCTCATATTAGGTAGCATGCTCGGCTCACTTATAACACTTTGGTATGTAGTCTGAATCATTGCAAATGCAGACTCTGGGTTGGATCTCCTCATAACTCCCACAACACATGCTGAGTCTTTGCAGTGTTCTGCAGTCACCCGCATAGGTACTGTTCTTTCTGCTTTATACAAGGCAAGAGTCTTGTTCCCATTTCATTAAAACCACACTGGCAATAAGAGCATGTGGAATCAAGGGACTGCTATGTAGAAGGTTCTCATGGGAGAGTTGCTGCGCTATGTTCATGTGGAGTACTGTAGCAAGTACTTCTGGAGAGCTAAAGGCGCATTCTGGCCACCCATGGTAACTATTACTATATCCTTGCACAGCTCAATTTGTTGCAGTCATGCAACTTGCAACTCCCCAAGGGCTCCATTTGTCTTTGGACTTTACGGTTCAGTCTCAAGATATCTGCACCTGGTTTAATTCCATTTACCCTAAACAGTTCAACAGAAAACAAGATCTAAAGAAATCCTTGCAGTGGGAAAAGCTTATGGAGACCATATTAGTTTCCCGGTCTTTTGACCTTTTTGCTTCCATTATCAAGTGTCTTTCCCATAATTTCGCACCCTGACTATGAAAATTTCGTAATAAAATAAAGTGATTAATTAATTTTGCTATGTAAGAGGTCTGCTAAAACACAGCAATGGTGTTTTCTGCTTCCTAAAAAAAATTGAGGTATTGCTATCCAGCAAATGTTAAATAATTTAATCAAAAGTTTGTAAGGGAGTTACACAGGACATAATCATAGAAAAGAGCAGGAATACTAGACGCTTGATAGTAAAATGTCCCTTGGTTATGTGGATTTTATGGAGCAGCTGACATCTTTATTTCCTGTTTCTTGATGGAGATCTATACTAATCCTATTCTCCACACATACATAAGTATTAATGTAATTCAGGAATGGCAGATGCCACAACCAGAGAACATTCTGACATAAAAGTAACAGTTTTCGCATCCACTTCATAGGGATTAGATAAACTGTATATTCAATTTTGAAGCCTGGAGTTAATGCAGAAATTTAGGGAAAGACCTTGTTAGTGGACAGAGCGCCTCCTGCAAAAGGCTGGGCACAAAATTGAATGGGAGGAGAGGATATCCAGCACTTTCTGGATCTAGATCCTTCATTTGAGGCTAGCAGGTGTTTAGATCTTCTCATTGTTCTGCTCTTTGTGGGAGCACTTCATTTCTCTCGAAACGCGATACTCCACCTGCCTTGCACAGTTGCCTAAGTCCAGGTAGTTAGTTTACTGGTGTTGTCAGTACCAAATTAACAGTACCCGAGTAATAAGAGTGTTGAGTTTGAAAGGGAGGGCCTGGAATATAAACTGTTCTCTCCCTTTCTAGGTTGCAGCTTTGCTAATGCTTCCCTAGTGGTTCTGAAGATTAACACCCTATTAGTCTGTATGAAATGAAAACAAAGGAAAGAGGAGAAATTAAGAAAATATCAAGACACAGGAAGGAAAATATGAGGAGAAAAATGCAGAATGGGAGCAGAGGGGAGAATCCATTATTAATAATAATTATTTGTATTATTGTAGTACCTGGGAACCCTAGTCATGGACCAGGATCCCATTGTGCTAGGCACTGTACAGATGGAACAAAAAGATCTATGCAGTGAGGATCTACAATAAATTGTGATGATAAAGGCATAGGAGATATTTTGATCAGACTCATGTAAGCGAGGAAATCAATGTTATTGATGATAGTTTTCCAAATGATTCCTTCTGACCTGGAACTGAAAATGATTCTAGTGGTTGTGGAAACTGGACAAAACCATTTTCGGTACCTTTTAGAAAGACTTATTGCCACCATTTCTTAATTATATGTTCTTAAATGATTTTAACTACATTAGCACTTGAACTGTTTTCTACGGTGGTTCAATGGGAACAGTTGTTAAAAACCATTTAAAGCTATGTTTCAATCCCCTAATAGGCAGAACTCTAATTAAATTGGGTGTTTGATGGCATATGAGGCTACTTCACCACTTGAACATAATTAATATTGGACCTGATACTGCAATCCTTATTCATGTTGAATATGCTTTAGTCACGAGTCACCCCACTGAACTCAATGGAACTGTTCACAAAGCCAAATTATGCTTATTGTAAGAGTTGTATTGAGCCCATTATATTTTTATTTTATATTCTGTTTCTACTCCTCCATGTCTCCACTCTTCAAACTGTGTAGTAAATATGTCAGGGGAATCTCTTGAATTGATCATTAATGGTTATTTCTGAATGAACTATGAATTTTTGATTCATATATATTTTTAATTAGAAGTGAGGAAAAAGCTAAATCCTGGTGTAAATCTATTTTGTAATGTTAGGTAAAATGTTGACAGCAAGGTTAGCATTTTCAAAAGTGCTATGAGCTGTGTGCAATTTCATTAAGCCTGCCTTGGCTTTGTGCAAAAGAATCAATTTGACAGAATGCCACAAACCAACTGTCTGATGGCTTTACATTGATCGGTGTGAGTTCATCACACATTGGGCAGACAAATCCTCAGGGCAAAATCCTCTTCTTTGGGAAGCTTCTCATGGCCTGAGGATCCCGGTGCATTAGCACCCAGAGAATCTCATTTGGAATCCTTTTTCTTTCTTGCTCTTCTTCTACCGTTAATAGGCTGTGGGAGGCTTTTGTAGAGCCACTCTCCACCTGTTCATGGTATTAATGGCAGTAGGCCCATGAGATATACATCAGCAAGTGTGTTGTTCTAATAGCCATGCAGGATGGACAACGGAGGTAATTTCAGTGGGCAAAGACCAAAAAATCACACTGTAGCACGCAAACAAAATCTCAGCTCTTTATATTATGTTTATTCAAAAAAGCACTGGGCTGAGAACTGAGCCTTGATCTCAATGTAAGCGGGAGTAGTTCTAGAACAGCATAGTTATGCTGTAACAATGTAGTACCCAGTGAAATACAGACTGATTCAAAAGAGCTCTGTTTCTACCTCTTCAGTTTTTTCTCTTGTCCTCTTCATTCTCCTCCTTTGCTTTTGTTTCTTGTTTTTCTCCCTTTTATTTAGGGTTGCCAAGTTTGGTTGGATGTATTCCTGGAGATTTCATCACACAACATAATCTTTAATTAAAGATTAATCTTTAATTCCTGGAGACTCCCAGTCAATCCTGGAGGGTTGGCAACCCTACTTTTTATCTCCCTTTTCTTCCATGTTTCCTTTCTCTTTCTCCCTTGCACTTGGCTCCCTCCACTTCACCCCAGTAAGAAGGACCAGGATATTTTTTCCTGTGTCTAGTAGGCTTTTGTGTAATTCAGCATTGCAGTGCCTTAGTGCCTTAGTCACGTTTTGGCATCAGTCCATTCCTGAAGTGAGTATCGTTGGATGTGTGCAATACAAGACATTTCTGTTCTGATGGAAACAGAAGTGGGGAAAAATCAATGTTTGTTAAAATAAAAAGGGAAAATCCTTTAGTTAACAGATTTTTTTGGTCAAGCTTGTAAAAGCATATTATGAACAGTGTAGAGTAAACACATACACACTAGTTGTTGACAGTGTCTTTGAAATCTTGGTACTGGACTGTTTCAGTGATATTACTTAGCGTTCATTGATTCGTAAACCTGCTTTATTCTTTAACACATCTATTGTTTTTTATGTTTGAAATTGAATATGCAGCAATGAATAGCATGAATCTGGGAAGCTTTAAGTGCTTATTAACATGCTCCCCTCCCCCCAAAAGCAGTTCTGAATATAAAAATCTAATCTGCTCAAGCTGTTGCCTCACTTCCTGACCACATGTTAACTGTGTAATTGAATGACTGACACATATTTCAGTATTGCTCCCTAGTTAAATAAGGCCATTATCATCTTCATCAATAATTCTTATTAGCACAGTTTATAGAAATAGAAAATGTTCTCTTTTGCAAACAGTGTTTAATAGATTGTACCCCAAAGGGTTTCACATACAGTTGATATTTTGTTTGAGCAAATGATGTATTAGCAGTTTGATAGCTGTATATTTTCCCAGTGCTATCTCAAAGATAAATGTTTGTGTAAATTGACTGCTGGGGAAAGATGATGTGGCCTGAAATCCATGCAGCTTGAAGTCCTCTGTTCATCCACAGACCATGTATAGGACAGAAAACAGCAGTCCAATCTTTTCCACACTGTCCTATCAGTGAAACTCAATTCAAAGCCCTGGAGTCAAGTTTTCATGTCAGTTCAGTGTTAGGCCTCTCTGCTGAGACTGCCAAGAGTGGGGCCAATTAATACTGGTTTTGGTGGATTTATTTCTCATTTGGACACGGTGTACTGGGCTGAGACCCAGCAGAATTCAGTCCAGTTGCATTTCACTGAACTGCTAGTAATGACTTTCAATCACTGGTAACCTGAGCTGGAGCCAGCAGCCTTAGATGAAGGTTCTGTGTCCCATTACCGACCTCCTGAGACAATTAATCCTCTTCCTCATGTCTTGCTTTTCACATAAACAGAAAATTATTGCACTTACCCATAAAATACATATTATGCTAAGAAATGGTCTTCTACGAAATGTCACTATGTATGTAATTTTGATTACCTATATTGTATTTACCACAGCATGAATATTTAAATATACATTTACATTAAGATATGACTTAGAAACAGCAATAATTCAAAATCTACTACTCTGCATTTCCTGGTCTAACCTGCTTTTTTTTTGTTGTTGTCACTGGACTGTACGCTCTTCTGGGAATTGTCTATCTTTAATTTTCATGTCATATGCAGCATGAGTACAGTCTCAGTGTAAAACAAAATACTGATACTAAGATACTGACCAGCACAGCCATTGTCTTTTGTGAGAAAGAAATTGCACCTTATTTGTCTAGTTTCAGCTTCCAGCCGTATGCTCATGGACAGTCCAGTGCTCTGTTTTATTACAACAGTGCTTAAAGTAAGGTTGCCATTCTTTAAACAATATCTAAACAACCTTTAGGCATTGTAAAGATTCAGAAGATCTGCATAAGAGTCAAAACCACAAAAGCAGACAGGAAACTGCTGTAAAAACTCCCCTCCCCCATTACGTTCTTTTTTTAAACATCTCAGCCTTTCGGACAGAAAAAGAACTCTAGAGATCAGCAAGGATATACTGCTTCATGCAGTTTGGATTATCTGAGTCTCATACAACTGTCCAGGAAAGCTTTTGTACTTTAAAACTGGCAATTTTAATCTTGTCACTTGAAAATGGAAATAGATGTTAAGCACAACTTTGTTAATGAGTAAAATATATATAGATATTGTTCATAACTGGATACTAATTTATTAATGGTTTACTCCTTGTGTGTTTAATTTAGTCCTGTTCTGTTAAAATTGTTGCAGAACACTCAGTGTTCTGCATTTCTCAGCTTTTTCATAATTATAATGGTGAGCGTAGCCTTCCCAAGCTAGCCTGAATCTGGCTAGTGCAGGTAACAGTAATAGCGAAGACACTGTAGCGCAGGCTTCAGCATAGATGGTTTAAGCCAGAGATGGGCAAACGTTTTGGCCCGTGGGCCACATCTGGGTGGGGAAATTGCATGCAGGGCATGAATGCAGGGCTGGGGCAAGGGGTTGGGGTCCGGGAGGGAGTGCGAAGTGTGGGAGGGGAAGCAGTGTGCAGGATGGGGCTCAGGGTAAGGGGTTGGGGCAGAGGAGGGGTGTGGGGTGTATGAGGGGGCTCAGGGCTGGGGGTTGGGGTGCAGGACAGGTGTGGGGTGTGGCAGGGGGTTTGGGTGCAGGCAGGGGGCTCAGGGCAGGGAGTTGGGGTGCAGGGTGTACAAGGGGGCTCAGGGAAGGGAGTTGGGGTGCAGGACAGGTGTGGGGTGTGGCAGGGGGTTTGGGTGCAGGCAGGGGGCTCAGGGCAGGGAGTTGGGGTGCAGGAGGTGTGCAGGGTATGGCAGGGGGCACAGGGAAGGGGGTTGGGGTGCAGGAGGGGTGAGGGGTGCAGCAGAGGGTTGGGGTACAGGCAGGGGGCTTGGCAGGGAGTTGGGGTGCAGGGTATGACAGGGGGCTCAGGGAAGGGAGTTGGGGTGCAGGAGGGGTGAGGGGTGCAGCAGGGGGTTGGGGTGCAGGCCGGGGGCTCAGGGCAGGGAGTTGGGGGTTGTGTGCAGGAGGGGTTTGGGCTCTGGCCCGGCTCCACTTACCTGGCCAATGGGAACTTCGGGGGAGGTATCCACAGGCAAAAGCAGCGCACAGAGCCCTCTGCTCCCACCTCCCCCAGGGACTGCAGGGATGTGGCGCTGGCCGCTTCCAGGAGTGGTGCAGGGCCTGCAGAGCCATGCGGGTGGCAATCTCACGGGATGTATCCAAAGCCCTGAGATGCCGGATCTGGCCTGCGGGCTGTAGTTTGCCCACCCTGGGTGTAAGCCCAAAATGCACCCTGGGGATGTATGTGGCTCACTAGTTCATTCTGAATTTCATACTATGTTGTCTTCACTGCTAGCTTGGGGTGGGCTTATTCTTTGTAGACATATCCCTAGAGTGGATGTTAAGTTCCAGGGTGAAAGGTTTAAGTTTGGAGAAAAAAGCTGCTTCTCTATGCAAGATGTCATTGAAGAGATTGTTGGAGAAAACAGATGCCAAATGAGACTTCTCCAAGTCAATGCAGATGTTGTGCAGGCTGCCTAAGAGATGTCATAAATCATAGAGTCCTTTCTATTTTCTTTTATATCCTTCACGGCCCAATGTTAGAGCACAGGGTGAAAACCAGTCTCTTCCATTCCTCTGTGTCATCTGCAGCTGCTTTCGTTTGCTGTATGGTGTTGGGATTGACTATTCAGCCGTCTCTGTTAAGAGGGGTTCTTAAGACTGCTCTTGAACACCCACATTTCCTCAGACTAGTTGGTTTCCACTTCACTGCTTTGTATGATTGTGGTGCAAATGATCTGCTGGTTGGTGATTTCTCGGATCTCTTCATTGTTGATAAAGTCTTTCTAACCAATACCCAGAATCTTTTGTAGGCTTTTATTTTCAAGGGTGATTAGTTTTCTGTTTGATGTTTTAGTCGCTGTCCAGCTCTCGCAGTCATATGTTGCCACTGAGATTGTGTTTGGACTGAAAATTCTCACTTTTGTTCTGGGGCTGTATATCTTTGATTTCCCTACATTGCTGAGTTTTTAGTAAATGCTGAGAGTGCCTTTCCTATCCTTGATGTCACTTTCTTTTTGAGATCTCTGTTCGGTTAATATGGTGCTGCCCAGGTAGATGAACTGTTCTACGTTCTTGATATTTTTGCCTTCTAACATGATGTAACTGCTCGACGTCTGGGTTTCAGAGATGTTTGTTTTAGCATAACAAATTTTTGAGCCCTACTTAGCCTGCTATTTTTGCCAGGTTGTCAATCTTTGTTTGTAACTTTTCAGGGGTGTTGCTCAATAGTGCAGTATCAGCAATAAAGTCTACATCTTCTAAGCATTTGCCATCTACTTCATGCTGTCTCCGGTGTATGTGCTGCTAATATATTTCTTTGTTATCCAGCCTATGGCAGAGCCAAATACAGTAACTCCTCGCTTAACGTCCTCCCGCTTCGTATTGTTTCGAAGTTACGTCGCTGCTCCATTAGGAAACGTGCTTGTTTACAGTTGTGCAGTGCTCCCTTATAACGTTGTTTGGCTGCCTGCTCTGTCCACTGCTCGTAAGATCCTGTGGAAGAGCAGCGACTTTACAAGGGAGCATTGCACTAGTTCCTCTTCTCTGCCTCCTCTCCCTCCCTCCCAGCGCTTCCGCCACCACCAAACACCTGTTTTGCAGCGCTTAGGACTTTATGGGAGGGAAGGGGAGGAGCGGGGACATGACGTGCTCCGGAGAGGAGGTGGAGTGGGGGTGGGAAGAGGTGGACCTGGAGTTGAGCGGGAATGGGAAGAGGTGGGCCTGGAGCATTCCCCGGCAAAGTTGGCGCCTGTTCTTCTAGGGGGAGGCTGCTGCTCCTGCTGCACAAGGTGCTTCCTAGAGTCCTTGACTGCAGCGGCTGTGCCTGTGCGGGGTAAGCTGGGGCACCTCCCAACCACAGTACAGTACTGTACAGTATATAATGCCTTTTGTCTGCCCCCCAAAAATTTCCTTGGAATCTAACCCCCCGCATTTACATTAAATCTTATGGGAAAATTGGATGAGTTTAACATCGTTTCACTTAAAGTTGCATTTTTCAGGAACATAACTACAACATTAAGTGAGGAGCTACTGTAGTGGAGATAAAATGCAGCCTTTATTCATTCAAGTGTTCACATCGAACCACTCTATTGTCTGATTGTCCACACTTATATAGCACTTTGCATATCTATACATAGCCTTGATTATATTGATAACTTTATCTGGGATCTGTAGGACTGAAAAATCTTCCAGAATGTACATCTGTGTAGGCTATCAAATGCCTTTTGAAAATCAGTTAAATTGATGAAGAGGGGAGCATGCTATTCTATACATTTTTCTGTGATGGAATCCTTCTATCATGATGCAATAATTATCAGAAACAAACAAACAAAAAAGGTGGTCTGACTGATTGTAATGAACTGAAGGGGAGTACCTTTTGTCGAGAGAGCCTTTTGTGGGGAAAGTGGTGATACTACACAGCATGAAAGAGGCAGTGGAAGAAGCTTAGAGAAGAACAGGCTGGATTCAGGTCCAAGAGATCCTGTGTGGATCAAATATACTCATACCAAGGAGCATGGTAGAAGAATGACAAACTTGCCCTGTATTAATTCTGAAATATCACTTAGTTTGAGAAATCCTCCTTCTCAATGGATGTGTCACTTTCTCTGAAGGATCCTTGCAAATAAAAGCTGGAGTCAGATTTTTGAAAGAACTACAAGCATCTTGTTTGGTCATAGCTCTGCCATCACCGTTTGTGTCAAGGCATTAGGCATCTGGCTTGTATCTAATATCTTTGGCAGGTCTTTCTCAGTCACAGAAGCCAGGGCTCAGTGTGCAGTTAATGAATTTTTCTACCATGCCCTTGCGAGCGGGTCACACTATTTTCTTTCCTTACCAGCAGTCTTATGTGTAGAGAAGTTGGCTGCCCATTGTTCTCCAGGTACATCTCAGGCAGAAGACAGTGAGGAGAGGGAGAATGGATATAGTTGAGTGGAGATCTGAGGCTGGATGTAACATAGCGGAGGCTTCAAAACCATATGAGGCAGAACTATATGTCGCTGATGAAATGGCTAGCAACCCACTACGAATGGGTGGTCATTTATGCAGGAAGCGTACAAATTTAAGACTAAAATCCTTTATTTTGCTGCTATCAGAGCTCAACACCTGGTGCTCCATGTATTGTTTTTATCTGAATGAGTTAAAATGTACCATGATTCTGTAAACCGTTTTAATTACAACTTTTTTCTTTAATAGTTTGTTCAAAAGTAATTGGAATTTATTTAAAGGAAGCAGTTAATAAAGAAGAGAATGTGCATAATCCCCTTATGTTCCATTCATCATTTTAACTAAAGAGTAAATAGGAACAAAACAAAACTAGAGAAATCAAAAAGAGATTGTAAGGTGAGGGGTAAATGAAATGATGTGAAGGAAGCACAGACAGTATTAGAAACTGTTGTATATTTGAAATAATGCTAACAAAATGTTCATGTACCACATAAGGCAATATTGCTATTAGTTAAGAGCTGGAGCCTGAAAATCAGGACTGCTGGAGTCTATTCTTAGATTTGCCAGTAACTTGTTGTCTGGGGTTCCTGATTTAACCTCTGTGCATCTCCATATACCCATGTAGAATTCAAGTACCATTAATCGTGTTATTTGATGCTATCAGATTTGCATGGTTTGGTCTTCTATAATTTGCATTTATTTATGAGTTTAAGGGCTGCCCTTGCACCAAAGTGAGGATCTGGTATCATCCTCACTATTTTTTTCTTTTTAAAAATATTTTTACCCAGATGCACATATCTTCTGTGTTTGTTTTTCAAAGAGCCCTTGTTCCTTTCCTCTTTCCCCAAAGAATTGTGGTTGGATTGAAAGTAGGTTGAATTGGCACAGTATGCTAAGTCTTACATTATCAGGAAAGACAGACAAAGAGAAGTTTTCAGCATAAGTTAACAGCAGCCTTTGCTGAAATAATGTGCTCTTCACATCAGCAGTTGAGTAGTCACTATGGAGTTATTTGGCAACATGTCATTTTTCACATCTGTCAGCTAAATTAGAGATTCAAATGTAAAAGTAACACTTCCTGGAGAGGACTATGGGTCCAAAAGTCAACAAATGGAGTACAATAATATATAAATAAATTTTTTCCCTTCTGTGTCAGATAAAATGTTGACCCAGTATTGTTCGTGATTTGTAAAAGGAAACTCCAGCCTTCTTCCTCAGAGCAGCTGTCATAAATTTGAAAAGATAACAATTGTTTCTCAGCATGAATCAACTGAGAATGTAGAAGTAGTGCAATTTGGCATTATCTTTTAAAGCGGCATGCTCGTGAGATGTGCAAAATGGGAATATTTTCTCTTTTTTCCCAACACCTTACATGAGTGAACAACACAGAACGGAGATGTGAGACTGAGTGGCAGCATTGGCCGTGGTTGCTTGCATGTTATCTACATAAAGTGTATAGGAGTTCCTCAGACACGAGAGGGAATGAGGGTTGTGTAAGTAGCTCAATCTATAGCATGTAAACATCTTTGCTTCCTCATAGTTATTCCAGTGTATCAAGCATCTGACTAAAGCTCTAAACATAAAAGTATACATCCAAATAATCTCCTCCCATCAAACAATTATTTTCCTCAAATCACAGAACATCCCTAAGAAACTCCCTCCCACCATATAAAAGCAACAAACTCTCCCTATAGCCCATTTACTTCCTTTCAAACTCCCCCCTTGTCATAAACAGATAAAAAAAGTTAATAGCACAGAAGTACTTTATATCTCCTTGACTATAAAGGGTTAACAAGTTCAGTAAGCCTGGCTGTCACCTGACCAGAGGACCAATCAGGGGACAGGATACTTTCAAATCTTGAGGGAGGGAAGTTTCTGTGTGTGCTGTTAGATTTTGGTTGTTGTTCTCTCTGGGTTCTGAGAGTGACCAGACGTGCAACCAGGTTTCTCTCCAATCTCTCCGATACAGGCTCTTATAAGTTCAAAATAGTGAGTACTAGGTAGATAAGGCGAGTTAGGCTTATGTTTGTTTTCTTTATTTGCAAATGTGCATTTGGCTGGAAGGAGTTCAATTGTGCATTTGGCTGGAAGGAGTTCAAATTTGAATTTTGCTGAAAGGATTTTAATTTGTACTTGTATACTTAGGCTGGGAGGGTATTCCCAGTGTCTATAGCTGAAAAACCCTGTACCTAATCCATCTTAAATTTACAAAGATAATTTTTACTGTTTTTCTCTCTTTAATTAAAAGCTTTTCTTGTTTAAGAACCTGATTGTTTTTTTATTCTGGTGAGACCCCAGGGGACTGGGTCTGGATTCACCAGGGAATTGGTGGGGAGAAAGGAGGGAAGGGGGAGAGAAAGGTTAATTTCTCTCTGTGTTAGGATTACTTTCTCTCTCAGGGAGAGTCTGGGAGGGGGAGAGAGAAGGAGGGAGGAAGGTGAATTTTCCTCTCTGTTTTGTGATTCACGGAGTTTGAATCACAGTAATCTTCCAGGGTAACCCAGGGAGGGGAAGCCTGGGAGAGGCAACGGTGGGGGAAAGGGTTTACTTTCCTTGTGTTAAGATCCAGAGGATCTGGGTCTTGGGGTCCTCAGGCAAGGTTTTGGGGGGACCAGAGTGTACCAGGCACTGGAATTCCTGGTGGATGGCAGCGCTACAGGTTCTAAGCTGGTAATCAAGCTCAGAGGAATTCATGCTGGTACCCCCAGCTCTTGTACGCTAAGGTTCAGAGTGGGGAATTGTACCATGACACCCCTCAATAAAAGTCTAGGAAAACACAGATAGATAGAATGTAATGTGTGCCCTAAAAATTAACACATCTGGGCTGAAGGGGAGGAAAAATTTCCAGAGTTGAAGGCTGTTCAGTGAAACCATCTTTTTGGTTTAAACCAGAGAGCTATTTCCTGAAGTACTGTATCTGATTGCAATTACATGAGGAGAAAGGTGGTCTCTTGGTAATCAGGACCTAAGTCATTTAGAACCGCAGTTGTTTTTTACCTATACAGTGTTGACTGTAGAGCAAGCAGAATTATAATATGTTCCTTGTCTAAAACATTCATTGCACATTAAACAGGTGGGTAGATTCTTTGCTACCTGAAGTCTGAGTGGTCTTTGTGCATAGCCCCATGAGGAATCCATGCATGAGGTGACTAAGGCATAGGTGATCGTTGCCAGGTTTGTAAGTAAAGAATGCTACATCCTTGCCAAGCACTGATGGGGAAAATATGCTCCTGGCTGGGTAACAGAGAGCAGGTATGCTTGCTCAGTTGAAGGAGCACATAGCAGCTATGCCATTTTTTTCTGGTGCAGGCATTACCTTGGTTTTAGTTGTCTGATGCTCAACCTGATGACTCTTACCCATACACTGATCTTGACCTGACACTAGATAAGTCTTCAACTGTATTGACTGGATCTGATGGAAATGAGAGGTAGATCTGGGTATTAACTACATAATGGAGTCATCGCTATACCATGTGACATCTTCAAATATAAATGGTCTGTGTGAGAGTGTTACCCAGGGCAGACAGTTACCTAGTACTAACCTCTGGAAACCAACCAATCAAACAAAAACTCACCCCCAAACACAAGGCACTACAAGACACTCACTCACTCATGCCTGTCATCCCAATCGGGGTATGGGCCTCCAACCACAGATCTCCAGAGTCCTCTATCCTGGGCCATTCGCTCTAGCTGGTTCCAGATATAGCCCATTTTTCCTCACGGCTTTCACCACCCAGCATCATGCATCTTCAAGTTGAAGACCCTTCTTTTTCCAGGGTAAAAGTCTCTGTTGTCTCTATTGTTGGCGTTTCTGCAGCAGGTTGATTTTTTACGGGGTGGAGTTGCTAGCCCCACACCCAGCCCTCCTCCTTTATCCTGACTTGGGACAGGCAGATGACTCCAAAGGACCTCTCTGGTGGAGTTGGCACTACAAGAGGAAGTATCAAAAAGAGATGAATGTATCAGAGGCTGGGGTCACTGTTCCAACCATAGACAGGAATTGAGGCAGTGGATGGGCTGTGTTGTACACCTCTGGTCTGTCTGAAGATTGTGGCAAGTAGGGGCAACTTCCCAGTGCCCTTGCAGTTAACTGCACAAATGCCAAGTTACTCAAGTTTTATGTGTGATGGAAATGGTGAAATTACTTATAAAATAGGGGAAAATGTATATTTTACCTTTTATCTTCTCCTGAATCCAGGAGAAGATAAAAGGGAAAACTTAAAAAGAAAAGAAAAGAAAACAACCCAAACATTTGGGCAAAGACCATGATGTTTCAGAAAGAGTAAAAGAGTAAAAATAGGTTTGTAAGGGAAATGTTTTACAATGTTAACCATAGTAGTCGCTACTGAAATGGCTTCTATCTATCTATCTATCTATCTATCTATCTATCTATCTATCTATCTATCTATCTATCTATCTATCTAATCTTTGTAGATTTAACTCATTTTAGGGAAAGAATTAAGGGTCAGGGCTTCAAAAAGCTCAGCATGTAATCTGGCCATAAATCAGGGCTTTGGAGCGGAGCCCTGAGTTGGAGCGCGGAGCAGGTTTTTGCCTGGAGCTGGAGCAGAGCCGGAGCACAGCTCCAAAGCTCTGCCATAAATTACATAATGATTGTTGCAGGGTGCTGGGCATTTGTGAAAATTTTGCGCTTATTTAAGTGCCTAAATAGGAACCATGCTACTTTGAAAATCTGACCCAGTCTGTTTGTTCCAACGTGTTACAGAATAACTGTACTTTTAGTCACAGCTATTAAGATGTCAATGCATTAGACAACTTCCAGTTGATGAAGTTATCACAAACAAACATTTAGTTTATTATATAGCTAAAATACAGTATTTATTACAAACATGGGTCCAATCCTGAAAACAACCCTGAGTGTATAGAGCTTACGATCATGTCTAGTTATATTGACCTCATTGGGCCTACTCAGCATAGTAAACACAAATCTGTAGTGTTTACTGGATTGAGCCCAAAGATTACAGTCAACAAAAGCATTTAATTGCTGAGAGACTGTAAATAGTAAATGAGCAATGATTAATTAATTGTACATATACTCTTCATTTGTGGCCAGGTGCTTCAGTGTATTTAAACTGTTGCCAGTTTAAAGGATGAATATAGATTTGGTATTACATTGCAATATGGTTTATTTTTATAGTTGTCTTCTTAAATATCGGTGGGAAAGGGTTTTAAGAAGACATTTTAATTCTGTATTTGAAGTGCAGGACTTGTAGGTTGACTGTGTTGTTAAAAATACACCACCATCAACACAACAACACTCACATTTGCCTTATCATTGCACAGTTAAACTAGGCGAACTCTCCGTGACTGGAGAAAGATGAAAAAGAGTCACCCTACAGTACTGTTGATATAACTACACATAGGAATAGCCGATGTGACTTACTGAGGAATATTACTGCAGGAAGTTACAAAATAACATTTCAACAGAGGATACAGATGTGCATACACAAACAGCTAACAAGTGAATGGCTTCTTAACCCATTAATATACAACTGTTCAGCACGTGTATCCAAGTTGTTGCAGTTTTTGGTTTTGAATCAGGTGAAACAATAATAAATACTAAGTCCCAAAAAAACTATTGTCAGAGAACTTCATGAAGTAAAAGTTAATGTTTCGTGCAAACCCATTCACTCTGCCAACTATGCTTGAAATATATGAATCAAGAACACATCACCCACTGGGGAACAGTCCAGGATACACTTCCTTTTGGAGTGTCCTGTGTTTGAATTTCATGCCCTATTTTGCATAAAATCATCATGCGCTGAAAAACAGTCTTGGGTGTTATGCTCTAGTAATGAGAGTTTGGCTTTGATGTGTCGAAGTGCTTCTGAAGCAGTGCATAACTTCATGCTCAAAGATTTAGAGTTGCTTGTAAAGGAAATGTAGAAATAGCATACCGGCAGAGCTTCCTCTTCATTTGTTTGACTGTCTCTTTCCCTGAAGGCTCCCATGTTCTGCTAGAAAAGTATCAGAAGGGAGTTTTTCTCTTGTTTAGTGAGCTGTAGTAAACTTGCTGAATTAAATCTTTTCACCCAAAAACCTCATACACAATATTGAAGTGTTTAAAACAAACAGCCAACAGATCTAGGTTGTGCATTTGTGAATCAACCCTGAATAAGGGGCAGTTTGTAGCTGCACTGTCCCTGGAGGGATCCCCTGTGTCATTGTGCCTCCCCAGTTATACTGGATGAATAATTTGTTACCGCCCTTTTAAGAGTATAACTTACTACTTCCCCACACCTCCTGCAGTCAGCCAGCACAGAGTTATGACTGCTGTCTCCCGGCCTGTTCCCCACTCACTTGTCTCTGAGGGAAGCAAAGTCTCATGCACTCCTGTTGCTGTTTATTAATGTTGCGGTAGTGCTAGTAGCCCCAGTCCTAGACCAGAGCCCTGTTGTGTTGAGCATTGTACATGCACAGAACAAAAAGATGACCCCTGCCTCAAAGAGCTTACAATCCGAGTAAGCTAAAATCCAGCTAAATCCAGTTGTGCAATGTAGCCTATTGTGTGTATGATTTGCTGGGAGGAAGTATTCTGGGGAAGAAAGCTGAGAATCCTAAAAGATTCCTTAATTCCAGTTAAACAGAATATTCAGGTCCTCTGAAAAATAAGAATGAAGGACGGAGATAAGAAATACAGCATGAAATACCATGTAATGGGCATTAAAGATAGGGCACATTGTAATCCATGAATGTGGAGCTTCTTCTAAGATGTATTGTAGCTTCCTGCACAATGCTTTGAATAACCTACTGTCATATGAAATATTGCAAAATCAGAAAATGTTGTGTGTGTATAGCCAGTACTGCTAACAAGAGCTAGTTGGAGAAGTTCTGATGTACAAATTCCAGTGACAATGTTTTCATTTGTCTAAAGTGAAATATTTCACAGAGGTGGTATGATTTCAGCAAAGCTCTGATAGGAGCCACATCCCAGGTAAGTGTCCTGAGCTGTAGAGTTAATGTTTTCTCTCTCTCTCACTGTCTCATGTTGAAACTCCTCTACTTTGTATGTACAAATATTCATTGGGTCTGAGAGAGAGAGAGAGGGAGAGAGACTGACTCTCTGGCCTGGTGTTCACAGCTCTACTTGATTTGGAGCCTTAATTTGAACCTGGGTCTCCCACATCTCAGGTGAGTGCCCTCACCACCTGACAGTTGGCTATTCCTGGGTGTGCGTCTTTCTTTGACCTGAGAAACCTTCTCGACTAAAGCTTAATTGAAGCCAATGTTTTCATGAAAAGCTTTGGTTTCAATGAATCAGCATTTTCAGATGAGAGAAGTTTTGTCGAACATTTCTCAACCAGCCGTACTTACTAGCTATGGAGTTTTTTTTAGCTGCAGTGTGTGCATTGAGTTGATAACTACTGTGTGTGTTTTAGCACATAGTTTTTCTCTCTAAACATTGCATTGTTGTTCTGTTGTGGGTGATGAAGTCTTAATTTGCAGTTTTATCAGCAGGCTACTATACTAATTATTTGTGGAGGGTTATGTCCAACCAATGCCAGGTTTATAGAATGTGGCATTCCTAGAAATATATTCCTCTGGTATGCAAGGCTTAGCTTAATATGGACTAGCAATCAGGCCAATTCAGTCCTGGTGTAACTGGGTGCCGCTCTTATGGTTTTAGTAGAGTTGCAGGCATTTACATAGGGTCCCATTTGATTCAATTTTTCTGGAAAACGATAATTGCCAGCCTTACAGTCGACAGTGCTCAAAGTGGGAGAACTTATTCATGACAGAGCACATCTTAACTGGTGGGCAGACCACAAGGTTGCCTTGTATTGCAGATGACTGGAGAATAATTCCACACATACTATCAAAGTAACTGTTCTGCTTTCCCCTGTATCTTTCTCTTTCTTGATGTATGTTCTTGAGCACTCTCCTTAAAATGAAACTCCAAGAACGTTTTCATTTTCTAGAGATGAGCCAGGACTTGCTTCCTGTCTGCTGCCAACTTCTTTAGCAGAAACATGTCAAGAATGTCAAGTATCAGAGGGGTAGCCGTGTTAGTCTGGATCTGTAAAAGCAGCAGAGAATCCTGTGGCACCTTATAGACTAACAGATGTTTTGGAGCGTGAGCTTTCGTGGGTGAATACCCACTTCGTCAGACGCAGGATGTCAAGAATGAGTTGTCTTATGGCTCCCTCTTCTGGTCAGTTGGTGGAATAGCTGGAATGAATATTTTCCTTCTTCTTGGTGGCTTAAAAACAGCCTTCTCATGGCAGTCTCCAGGATAACATCTAGTAAACATTTCATTCATGTCTAAATGCAAATTGAATCTGCTAGTTGTGGATTTAAAAATACTATTTTATTGTTACTCTGAAATCTATTTAAATTATTTAAACTTACTCTTTATCAAGAGCCGTTCTCTCCATTCCCCTCCCTCCCTGACCCCCAAAAGTGCTAAAGACCTAATCTTGGGAGCTGCGGAGACCTTTGGAGTTGAGGGCATGAAGCACTTTGCAGGGCCAGGTCCGGAGTGCTTACTATTTGTGGTGTATGATGCAAATTAAGCATTTATTACAGAATTGAAAAATAGAGTACAAAGTATAACATAATTTCTGTTCCACAACTAAACAAATATTTTCTGTTCCCTTTTTCTGCAGGTCATAGAAACACTATCAAAACTTTCTCGCACTTCTGTTGCATTAGCAACAGGAATAAGGTATGACATTGTGCTACTAAACTTCCATTTTATCATTTATAAGCCAAGTACTGTAACATTTTCCATGATATACAATTAAAAGAATTATGATCTTAGTTGCACTGTTTTAGCCTTGTTTTTTCTGTGCTTCTAATTGTATCTGGAGGTCCATTCTTGTCTAGAGTAGCATTACCAGTAGTTCTGACGTTAAAACTCTACATGTTTAAATGAAATCCTTATCACATAGCCCGCAAATCGAAGCTCCTTTATGCTGAATCTCCAGCGTGCTAATTCATGCTATTGTGCAATGTGCAGTGAGATTTTACATTTTCCAGAATTAGGAACTGAAGGATTCTTCTTCCCTTCCCGTGTCATTGCCTGGAAATTTGCTTTTACCTTTTTTGTGGGTTTGTCTGTATTCTCTATGTTTAGAAGTAAACAGCTGTGTTAAGGAACATCCATTTATGCTGTTGTTGTATCTAAAGACCCATATCTATTTTTGAGTAAAACACTTGCTTTCAAGGGTTTATAATTTCTCTGTTCAAATTCACTTTGGAATGGAAATAGCAGCTTAAGTCTCACTCACAGCTTTGTTTTAAACCATATTTGAAATATATATTTGGCTCTTTAGAAACAATTGTAGATAAAACAAAAAATAAGTTATTAAAACATTATTTCTTTTGCATGTAAGCAACTTAAAATTTGAAATTGATCAAATGGCTTGTCTATAATATATAGTCCAGTTGCTCTTAATATTTTGACAAAAATATTTGTTTTAAAACAATATAACTTGTGACAAATAGCTTTTTCTAAGAAATTGTATTGGGTTTCTGTTGATAACCTGCTGTATGTGTGTTTTCAGTTACACAGCATAAAGAAATTGTTGTGCATGTTTTAAGTATGTTATAATGAGACTTCCTTACAAGGTATTTACGTACGTTGTGAACTAATACTCCTGCGTAGGGCTCAAAAATGGTACTCACCAGTGGCTATTGAGATGCTTTCTCTTACAATGTTTGGGGTCTAGCTCATTAGTTTAAGAAATATTAAATTTCTCTTTCAAATAATAATAAACATATTTACAAGAATTATGGCTGTGAAGATAACCTTCCAAATGTCAGCTGAATGTAAACCAAATTCAAATGTTTTCCTGAGCTAGTAGGCAGCTCCCAGTGCCTCTGGTGCAGCTGACAGATTTCTCAAGCAGCAGCAGAGCAAAAATTTACAAGGTTCTATTCAATTTTCACTACTGCTCTTTGGAACCCTATGGGCAGTAGTTAAAATATCAAGAATATCAATTTCATGCTACTGCTTGGGAAAGCTGTCAATGGCAACAAAGGCAAGCCTAGAGTTTTTAATGGCTGAGGAGGATCAGAAAAAGGAGAGTCTGGGGAAGAGACCTCCCTCCCCCCAGCAATAGCTGGGGAGTAATGAATGAGAAAAAGAGACAAGAAATCTCCATTTCCTTTCCAACATCTTAGGAGGTGAGAGAGAGAGTATGGAGTTTCATGTTCATCTGATACCTGTGAGTCAGAGCTTGATACAAAGGGCGGAGCCCTCAAACACATGACATTCTGGTAGAAATCCCTCTTCCTAGCATTAGGCACAACATTGCTATGCTTCTCACCGGCTCATTCCCATTTCAATGCCACTTTCTGGTGGGGCCCTCACCTCGCATCCTTTTCTTTAATGCTCTAACTATAAACTTATGAACTACAGTATAGTTAAGCTCTGGAATAGGCTTCTAAGGGAGGCGGTGGACTCCCCATCTTTGTACGTTTTTAAAAACAGGTGGGACAAACACTTGATCCTGCCTCAGTGCAGGGATCTGGGCTTGATGACCTCTCAAGTTCCCTTCTTTGATTCTGTCTCTGTCTGGTTAGTAGGCCAGATAATAAGTGTCTGGTGAATTTTCAACATTTATCTGCTCCTGGTATTCAACACATTGGGACAGTTTTCCTTCTCCCAATGTGCATTCCCATACCCACCTCACCTGTAAAACTGAAAGAGCGTAGAGAGAGAGAAGGGAAAGCAAGAAATACAGGGCATCCCCTAAGGCAAAAGACATTTCCTCCATTAACTCAGACATTATTAGGCACCTCATGGATGATGACCTGGGTTTCCTCATTGGACAAGTAACCAAGGATCTCTGAACCTTGAACTCTGTGGAGCCTGCTAGGGCATTTTCTGCCTCTCCTTTCTATATATTTTCTGAGGAGCACTAGGCCTTCCACATGGTGCTAAGGCAGAAGATGAACTGGTGAATGGCCAAAATTACAGAAACATAGTTTGTGGTGCGGAAATAATTATATAATAAGGGTCAAAGACTGCCTTATAATGTACACAGATGGCTCCCATAGATGTCAGTGATATGAACCTTCTGTGTACATAGCCTACTGCCTATTGTTTGAGCCCTGTAGCAACAGTGCAGGAAACAGAAAGTTGAGAGCTTGGCTACTGTCCTGCCTCATTTTCTGCAAAGGTAGCAGGAGCAGCAGTGTTGTGCAGATTCCTCTTAACACTCTGTGTAAGTGTTTGCCATGGGGGCATGGAGGATCTCACCGGCCCATGCACTATAGAACACTCTTCAGCCACAGGATCTTTTTCTTCCTTTTTCTTCAGGGCTTCACTTTTATGTCTTCAAACCAAAATTGTTGAACTTGTGTTATACAATCAACCATGTCCTTTCCACCTGGGGGTCTTCTACAAAGGCCTATCTGCTCCCTGTAGGATTGCACTTCACAGGACAACTGCTTAGAGTCTGAGCCAACCACCTGACTCCCTTCTCCATCTTAGCCTGCTTCCTATAGATTTATGCCCAGGCTGTCTTCTTCAGAATCATACGAATCAAACTGGGTTCTTTTCCTTGATCCAGGGACTCCTGCAGTTCTCAACTCAACTACTTGCTGGCTTTTACAAGGACCAGGTGATGTTCCAAGTTATCACCTGAATCCTGACCTCACAGCCTCATCTGGAAGGCAGCTGATTAATCACAGGTGAGGCTGGGCCCAACTCCCCTAAAGGGCCAGCCACCCTGTGCCTGATAGTAAGCTTCAAAGCCCCTCTGGTCGCCCCCTCCTAAAATTAGAATGGCATTTGGATACTCCCACTTTGACAAACTAGCCATAATTATACCTTCTTTCACCTTTCCACGGAGCCCACACTTTGACTTGGTCACTTTCAAGCTTTTCACATTCACCCACCCAAAATATCAGAAGTCAAGGCTTTAAAACATAAATGAACAAAAAATCCTTTGAAAACCATGGAATTTAGACTTAATTGAAAATATAGAGTATTTAACATTTGCTTTTAAAATCTCTAATTTATGTTCATGATTACATATAACAGTTCCATCCTGCATGTGTGGCAATTTTTTTTTAATTGTTAACTCCTGTAAACCACAATATCAAGGGAGAGAGACACACACACACACACACACAGAGATTGACAGACATATTAATCCAAATTGAAATTTCAGCAGCATACCACCCAAACTGAACACCCAGACTGATTCTGTCTTTGATTAATACTGTTGTCTTTTGTCTTTATAGGCCATTCCCCACAGAAGAAAGTGTTGATGATGAAGATATTTACAAAGGCCTTCCTGATTTGCTAGAGTATGTTGTAAATCTTCAAGCAGAATGAAAGCTTTTAGTTTTCTGATATGTAGCTATTATTAAATGACGTGATGGAATACACTGTTATAAAATAAGTTATTTTATCTGATTGACCAAGGATTGGTTAGAAAGGAAGAATTAATTGTCCAGAAAAAAGTGCCTTAGTTTAATGATTGATTTTCATACATGTGAAAATAAGATGGTATTTCATGAGGGGATCTGGTGATGAATTGAAGTATCAGTGCGCTCTCTAGAATTATTTGTTTGTATCATCAGAATGCTTACGTTAAATGACAGCCTCAGTGAATGCTTTTCCCTGATCCTGCAGGTAATTCTGTATATATGTATTTTTATTCATGTAAGTTGTCCCACAGAATCCAGTGGAACTCGGCACTTGAGAAAATTGCCACATGCAGTTAAGGGTTTGCAAGATGCTTGCTATTTTGGGCAGAATACATTGCTGTACAAGGGAAAGTCAGAAGAAAAAGGGTTTATATTTTAGCCATCTTGCTGCTTCTGTTTGAGTAGCAGAGCAGACTATAACAGACCTTGACATTCTCTCACTTTACAATGACTAATATCTTGTGAAAAATCCTTATGTTTCAATTGTGACACACATAAATTTAGCAGTTAAAATTCCCAAGTCTAACAGTTTACAATGCAGAAAATTATACAGCTCTGCCAAGATTTGTGGCAATATTGTTAAACACACAATCTTAATACAAAGGGATAGAAATATGATTTCAGCAAGAACAAGAAGTTTGGTATTACATACAAAAGTTACCATTTAAGATTTATAGTTTTTTGCAATATGTGCGTCAGCATTAAAAATATAGTTCCTAAATATGCTTCTAAAATAGAAATTTATTACAGTATTAGGTGCAATAGCCTCTATTTTGATGCACTGTGCACTGTTGTAGGATTCTCATGTAAAAATTTACAGTGGATTTATTTCAGATTGGTTATTATGTCAGATAGCATGTACCATGCATTGGATTGTAATAGTTAGATGCTCTCTAAAATATAGATAGGAAACAATTGGAAGAAGTGTGTATTTCTTAAGAAATATAAATAGTTTGAGAAAGCTGGGTTTTCCCCCTAACTAGTGAAGTTTATTTTACAAGAATAATTCCACCTTAATGATCTCTCTCTGGGTCCAAATGCTGTTGGAGGAACTGACAGTCCCATTTAGTCCATGGGGATTCACTTGTTTTAGGATAGATTTTAATTTGACCTGAATCTGAGGCTCATCTATAACTTAGGTGGCAAGACTTCAGTGCTCCATTTTCTCCTTAGAAACCTTATTTCAAGTCCTGTCATGGTTCGAAACTTAACTCTTTCTTCAAACTTGTGTTAATTTTAAAAGGTCAGATTTTAAATGTGTTGAGGTAAAAAAAAATAAAAATCATATTGATTGTATACTCCCTTTGTGGTTTAGCTCAGTTTGAGAGTTCTTTTTCATTCATCTGTTTTAGATTTACTGTAAAAACCCAGACACTTGGTAAATTCTGTTTCCTAGTTTTGACTCTGTAATCCCTGTTGAATCCCTGATCCTTTATGTCGTTGCTTTACCTTTTTTTTCTTTTAGTGAAAGTGGTGGCGATGAGGATGAAGAGTTATATGATTGTGTCTATGGAGAAGATGAAGGTGGGGAAGTATATGAAGACTTAATGAAAGATGAAGCAGCACATCAACCTGTATGATTTCTATTTTTTGAGTGACTACAGATATATTCATAAAGAAATAGTGGCAGTGTGAAAGTTAAATTTTGCTAGCATTCATTAAATAACTTGTTAGTTGTTTTCACTAACACTGTAAGTAATTTTTTTTTAAATTTAGATATTTCACATCTGCTTTGTTGTTATGGTGGAGTTCACATTTGTGTGCAGTGACCATGTAACATATGCAGTGGATCATAACTATCCTGCTATGAAATCCAACATTCTCTTATAGAGAAAGGGTCAAGGATTCACTCCGGTAATTCTTTCTGTGAAAGAAATACTAACACTATTTCAACAGTAAAAAGAGAACATTAGAAGAAATGGTTATTTATGTAAGATCCAGTTAGGTATGGATATTAAGATTTGTTAGCTTCTTGAGTGAAGACCATCTGAAAAAATACTCAAAAGAATGCTACTTAAAAAAAAAAAAAGTGTTCCCCATATAATTTTGGCCATTTTGCAACATTAGTCATGAACTAGTTAAATAGAGAGCTAACGTGTATTGTACGTATAGATATACAAGGGTATCAGTTTTACAAAACTGCCATGAAAATTTACATGCCTATGCACAAAATTTACTCACTCACCATTTTTAATGGACTGGTAATTGGGAGGGGAGTGATGTCAAAACCCATTCTAATAACTTAATATTCATCTCTTTACAAGCATTCATTTGGCTTATCTGCAAAACTTTAGTGTGCTATTGTGATGACACGCACTTTTTAAGGAAGTTGTGTATTTTAAGGTGGAAGCTCACCATCTACATTTCCAGATGGAATTCCAGTGATATAATAACTTGTAGAAGTGAGAAAATGAAAAGGTCTGAAGGTTGTTTTCCTGTGTTCTGCTGTTATGAAAGCAGCAAGTTGTAGGTATCTCATACAGTTCATACAATGTGTTTTTGTTGTGATCCTGAGAATTTACCATTATGGTATGAGAAGACTATTTCTTTGGAAAGATTTTTGACTTGTTTCAATATGATTCATGTAGGTCTAGACTCTGCCTATTACTATGCATCTTAGTGACAATTTAAGAGCATCATTACTTTTTCTAACACATTTTTATACTAAGCACATTTCACTTTAAGGTACTGATGATGTGATGCAAGTTTCTGAAAGTAAAATAAGTGATGTGTAAAATATTGTGAAACTTGGGAGCTTCAGTTTGTAGTGGTTTATATTTTGTTTAGATTTGATCAGTTCCTGAGATTTAAGTTTTGGGGTAACCTATACCAAAACTCAGTTAAAAGTACAAGTTTTGCATGATTTCAATATATAACCATAAACCAGATCAAGCAGCTGGGCTCAGTTGTTTGCTTGAAATGTGTGTGAACTACAGTGGATCTTTCGATGATCTTAGTCTGAGTTTGCAATAAAACTCAAAACCATGTGAATTTCAGGTATTATTATGGATATTTCTCTCAGTCCTAGCAGTTGATGACGCTTGACATATTTTCCACTTTGCAAACTCTCTGTTTCTTTCTTGCCTATTACAAATGAAATACCATTGGGTATGCCGCTTTAGTGGACATAACAGGGTGAGTTTAGGAGGGAATGGCAGCTATAGTCTGAATTTGCTTGTGGGAAGAAAAAATAATACTAAAGATCTAAAAATGTTTAATATTAATGTCTGAATTAAAAAGAACAGTAGATTAAAACATGCTACATTATGTCCACATATTTTTATACCTGATATAGTAAGAATGGATGTATTATGTTTGTTTCATTGGCATTGTATATCTTTGTTGGATTTGATGGCTGTCTTAGTAGGCAATAATTTACTATTAGATTTGCAAATGTGATGCACGGTAACATTACACATTGGCACAATTCTTTCATTTGAGTCCTTTGAATGAAATTCACTAGTACAGGGGACTTAGAGGTGACTTGCAATTGCAAATCAATTTTAAAAGAATGAAACTGCTTTAGAAATATGTGTTTGGTGTTCTAAATAGTTAGAGAAGAACAAGTATCAGTTTAAAACTATACCTTCCTTTTTTATTTGATGTACCTAAGTTTCCTGTACCGGCAGACTGCTGCCACAGAACAATTTTTTCAGTGTACTGAGCAAACTGTTGGGTTTTTTTTCCACCCTTTTTAGTCCCTTTGACCATTGTCATGACTTCCTGTGTTCAAATTCCAAGATATTATAGCATCTGCTATAGGTGGCAAATTGACGTGTTAAATAGTAACACTCACAAAGAGGGCCCGCTTGTGCAACCCTAATATGTGTTGTGTGAGCACTAACAGACTAGATCAGTCCTGTTGACTCGGGCTCCTCATTGGGGCTGCTTTCATGAATTAGTGCTCGGCAACATAAATAAGGGTTGCACAGTTGGGCCCAAGCTATACAAACCACTTTTGGAAATGTAACACATACACGTTTTATTTACAAAATAGCTCACAAAGAAGAGATTAAAGATAGACTCCAATCAAAATAATAATTTGAAACCCCAAAACTTGTTTAAAAGGAACAGAAATGGGTAAAGTGTGACATTCCTTCGAATACAAACGTTTGATAGCAAGGAAATACCACTTTTTGGACAGCTCTTAATCATAACTTAATGTCCACACACCAGGTTTCCACTGACTGTGACAGACTCTGCATCCTCACAGAGAACTTCATTCTGCCTCAAACTGATAAGGAAATGCACCACACACAGCATCTTCCCCACACTATCTAAATCTTTCCCACTAGGCTGAAAGAAATAGATTTGAAGGAGGGATTTGCAGGAAGAGAATGAAGTTGTTTAGTGTGTGGTCGGGAGGAGGCAGATGTAGGGAACTACTTGAAAGAAGGTGTGGAGTGATAGGTGGGGGAAAATACACAGACAACATGAAGGGGTTGGGGAATAGTAGTGTGACTTTTTGTGTCTGAGTGGGTGACATTGCTCTTTAGTAACTACACATGGAGTGGATGTAGACTTTCTACTATGATCAACAGCTACAGGAGTCTTCCTTTAGCTCAAGGGTTAGAGGCCAGTGTTGTTTTTTTTGTCTTTTGTTTTTTTTAAGCTAAAGTCTCAGGGTTCTAGTCCTGACTTCCTCTGTGTGAAACAAATGTATCTAGTAATTGTCTTTGTCTGCTGCACATGGATTCGTTACAGTAGGCAATGAGCTGAGATGCAGGCAGGGCAGCAGTCGTGAAAATCCTTGGAGATGTGAATGAGGAGCTTGGATAGAATTTGGAAGGAAACAGAGAACAGATGAAAAGACTTTAGGGGAGACAAGTTACATTATTATTGTTTTTATTATTTTTTGAGGTTTTTTTGGGTGTGGAGAATCCAATCCTTACAATGACATGAACGATAAATGTCCATGCAGGAGCAATCCAGGAATTGTGTCCAGTCCCCAAGCTAGCCAACACCTGCCCAAATGTTTCTTTAGGAATCTTTTGAAACACATCCTTTCATATTTGTCTGTATCCTGGAAAAAGAACTCTGTTGCCTTGGTATTCTGAACTCCAGCGCATGCATTTTGTGCTCAGCCTTAATAAGCTCAAAGTTGCATTGAGCTCATGATGTTCAAATCTAACATGACCATCAGCTTCTGCTCTGTGTGATGCCCCAACTGCACTATATTGCTGGTCGCACACCTGCAGGAAACTGAAGCAGGCCTGTTAGGGTGAGGCAATCCCAGAGTCTGGTAAAGAACAACAACAAAAAAACCCCAACATATAAAGATTTTAGGATAGAGCCCTAAGATCCAGCTACTGTCCTTGACTCAGAACAGATTATGAATATGGACCTAAATGCAAGGAAAAGGTAAAAGGAAAAATTATAAACAAACACGAAGAGTTAGATGCGAGCCCATTACTCCCAGCAGTTACTGTCATGAGAGTCTCGTTG
Organism: Chelonoidis abingdonii; assembly: GCF_003597395.2. Classification (NCBI taxonomy): domain Eukaryota; kingdom Metazoa; phylum Chordata; order Testudines; family Testudinidae; genus Chelonoidis; species Chelonoidis abingdonii. Next base: position 42,991,796 of record NC_133775.1, on the reverse strand, counting down.
ATTTTAGCTACTATGAGTAACTGGTTTCAGAGTAAAAAGAACAGGAGTACTTGTGGCATCTTAGAGGCTAACAAATGTATTTGAGCATAAGCTTTCGTGGGCTACAGCCCACTTCATCGGATGCATAGAATGGAACACATAGTAAGGACATTTATATACACATTGGCCAGACCGGACAGTCTCTACATAAAAAAAATAAATGGACACAAATCTGACATCAGAAATCATAATATTCCAAAACCAGTAGGAGAACACTTCAACCTCTCTGATCACTCAGTAACAGACTTAAAGATGGCAATTTTGCAACAGAAAAGCTTCAAAAACAGACTCCAACGAGAAACTGCTGAACTTGAATTAATAAGCAAATTAGGCATCATCAATTTAGGCTTGAATGGAGGCTGGGAATGGCTGAGCCATTACACACATCGGATCTATTTCCCCATGTTAAGTATTCTCACACCTCTTGTAACTATCTGTAATGGGCTATCCCGATTATCACTACAAAAGTTTTTTTTCTTAATTAATTAGCCTCTTAGAGTTGGTAGGACAACTCCCACCTTTTCATGTTCTCTGTAGGTGTGTGTGTATATATATATATCTCCTTACCATATGTTCCATTCTTTGCATCCGATGAAGTGGGCTGTAGCCCATGAAAGCTTATGCTCAAATAAATTTGTGAGTCTCTAAGGTGCCACAGGTACTCCTTTTCTTTTTATAACTAATTGCTCACTGTTGTGAATAAAGGCCCAAATTAAATAAATATGGATTTATATTTCATCTTAATCTCATTATATTATTGTAAAAAGTATATAAGAAGGATGAAGGTATTGTTTACCTTAAAATATAACATACTGAATGCCAAATTTTATCAAAATTCAAGGACTACTAAAATTCTAGACGTTGCCAGCTAATTGTGCTTTTAAAAACTATTCCCTTTGTAGTTGTTACAATCTTTTGAAGCTGTAATACTGAGAAATTTCCAACAAGCAATGTGTCTTAGTAGCCAAACAGTAAACAAATAAAAGAGTTTGTTATACAAGAGGTGCCCACAAATGAATTAAACTTAACTTGCTTCTAATTGCAGAAATGTACTGAAAATGACATAAGAAGCTGTTGCCTTGCTGAAATAAAACAGACTGAAGAGAAATACACGGAGACTTTGGAGTCAATAGAGAAAGTAAGCCACTGAACTTCATGCTAATAGAATAATTATTTATATAGTAATAATGTAATTGTATAATGGAATAGAGAATATATTAATCCCGTCAATGTTCACTTTTCTTAACAGTTTTTCATGGTGCCATTGAAAAGATTTCTCTCAGCATCAGAGTTTGATATAGTGTTCATCAACGTTCCTGTGAGTAATCGTATACTTAAAAAAAAAAAAAAAAAAGACAGAGAATTTGTGTCTGATTATCATTTTATGCAGTCACATGCTATTGAACAAAGTGATGACTTGAAATGTGATGTGCAAATTCCCTTCAAAGCTTTTTTGAATATGCAGTAGGATACTGTACATCTTAGTGAAAATGATTTGAGACCTTATCTTTTTATAGCTACTATGAGGAAAAATTTTTTGCATACAGCCACAGTAGGTTGTGAGCAATAGCATATGTTGTCAGATGCTACCAGTGTGGTGCTCTGGCCTGTTCAATGTTGATATCAATCAGCTGCGTGCGTGTGTTCCCTCTGTGTGCTGTCCCAGCTCTGCGCAGATAGCTGACACAGCAGATCCTGAGAGAACCCCCAATGACCCCAGACTCTAGTAAGGTACGAAGGCACGTCGGCCAGGTTTATTATCGAAGAGAAACAGTCTCCAGCTCCCTGGCAAACAAAGTCCAAGGTGCTGGTAAGGTGCAGCCAGTCAGTACATATGTGCTCCCTGGCAATGGACTCAGTCAGTGGCGGGACTTTCCACTGCTCCCTTGGCTTGACAAAGACACTGCCCCAGGGATGCATTCTTATATACAGGTACAAACAAGTTACACATCACTCCTGACGTATTGAGGTGCAACCCCTCTACATAGCTAGGTGCCGCCTCTCACCTTGTACATGTTGGTTCGAACAAAACAACTCTATCCATCATATTACCCTTTTGGCCCTGTCATTGGGATGAATCAGCTTGTTCCTTGTTATCTGTGGACTGTTCCAGTGTCAGAGTGTCCTGGTACCGTGTTTATATTTCTGGTATTCAATACACTATATAGATATACGTTTATGCAACATCAGCCCTTTCCTTGCCTGCTTCTGTGAGCAGGGCCTGCCTCTAGCTCACAGATTAACTTTGCTTTGTTAGCAACGCCTTGACCATTACTTTAGTTCAGGCCTTAGGCCTCGTACCGGGCCTCGGATACCAAGGTTTATATCTCAGGGCCTCCTCTTATTACAGTATAGACCAGATATTCCGCTAGTGTACATTGGAGTATATTTGTTGATCTATACCACCTGAGGATCTGGCACTATAATCATATAGTAACTCTTAGAAGATCTTTTTTATGCTAGTATTTTATTGATTGAATTTAAGTTAGATATTAACCATGTATGAATTTCCTCACATCCTGCTGTGCATAATAGAGAAACATAGATCATATTTTGTGTAGATAAGATGGAAAACATCTCTTCAGAAATTTACAAAGCACATGACCATCATCAGCGTATTACACCTGAGCTTTGAATCAATGTAGAGAATGTTTACACAGTATTTTGATTGGCAAGAATGCTTCTGAACAGACTTTATAGCAAGCTTTCGGATTCTCATTGGTATCTGCCCTCGATGTGTTGTCACTGAAGACATTGAAAAATCAATACAGCTTACAGCCTTATACTTGGAATTTGACAGGGAAAGTTGTAAAAAAATAAAAATAAAAATCTATAGTCTCTAAGAAACTTCCTGTTAAGTTGAAATGTGCTGAGGTTACCTGTATGAACTCCATATGCTTTGGGATATCACATTGACTTTTGGAGACTTAGCAATCCAGCATACTCAGAAAAAAGATGCAATTCATACTTTTTTAAGTTGGTGCTGGTAACTTACAGTTGCAGGAATTTAGTAACTGCCTTAGGCCTGATCTATGGTCTGCTCTACATTACACAGTTACTTCGATGTAAGCCACCTTATGGGGACCTATGTGTGCATGTGTCTACACTTGAATTTGTCTCTGGCTGATGTAAGCACCCTGTCTGAAGGACGAAGTAAAACCACCTCCCCAATTGGCGTAGAACCTTGGCTGCCCGACTGAGGTCGACACAGTGCGAGTATAGGAACCTGTGTTGAATCTGGAGGTCCTCTAGCAGCTGTCTCATAATGCCCCATTCCGTGACACAGTGATTGTTTTGGCTGCAATTTTAAACTCCATTGCCCAGGAGTCACAGAGACCAGAAGCCTCCCTGCCCCCTTTAAAGCCCCCTATGTGTTTTTTGGAATGCCTTTCTCGGATTGTCCACCTTGGCAAGCATACCTGGTAGCTCACCCTTCTTGCGTGCAACTGCCTAACTGACCACTCTGGCTCCACATACTAAATGCACCGCTGCCTGGAGTAGACAGGAGGTATTGGATCTCCTGGATCTGTGGGGAGAAGAGGCTGTGCAAGCATGGCTATGGACCAGCCACAGAAATGTGGACATCTACAGTAGATTGCATGAGGGATGCAGACAACGGGGTATGACAGGGACCAGCAGCAATGCTGCATGAAACGTAAGGAATTTTGCCAGGGAGGCCACAAAGCCAGGGAGACCAACAGTAGATCTGATGCTGTGCCACAGACCTGCTGCTTCTACCAAGAGCTCCATGTCACAGTTGGTGGAGACTCCACAGACTACTGTGGTTACCTCAGAGGAGTGTGAGACACAGACCCATGCCATGAACAGCGAGGAGGACGAGTGTGGAGTGCAGGGAGGAGAATCCAGCCTTACTGCAAATCAGGACCTGTTTAAGACTCCTCCACAGTGTAGCCAGTCCTGCCAGGTGAACGTGAATGAGCCAAATGAAGGGGAACGGAACTTGACTAAGTTTGTGCATACATTTTTCCTTACAATGTTTACCCTTAAAGATGGTGCCTGGCCCATCTCCAAATGAACAAGAAAAAGGCATTGACTCTTCACTGTTTTAATCATGCAAGAAGTGATAGAGGTACTACAAATAGTGGTAGAATTGGCATGTGCTTTCATTCCCCCATGGATTCATTGCGGCCATGTGGAGCACTTTGTTTACATGTCTAGGGATGTCCCTTTTATCCTTCTGAGCAATCTCAATACAAATTTCATGAAGATACTCTGCAATCCTTTCCTCAAGGTTTCTAGGGATGGCTGTCTTATTTCTTTCTCCATGGCAGGACACTTTCCAATGCCACTCTGCGATGAGTTCGGCTGGCACCTTTACAATCAACAGGCTTGAGGTGCATGGGCCTGGATGGCTTCAGGATGCCAGTTACAGCTGTGTTCTCTGTGGCTTTGTCACCTTCAGGAGTGAGATATCAGCTCAAATCACCACCGCCTGTGAAAAATAGTGCCAGTATTCAGTGCCGTTGCTCTATAGCTGTAACCGTGGAAATAGAGACTGAAATTTTATAGTTTCATGCAATAGAAAATCCCCCCCCACCACTTTTGGCAGGCCATATTCAGTTTGTGCTGACATGACCCAAAGCTTAAGTGTGAATAAGCGTTTCTTGTTAAGTGTCCATAGGAATAAGGGTAGGGAGTTTTGAAACATATGCTTCCCTTTCTGTTGTGAGTATAAATCCAGTGGTACCTGCCTGTTTTTTCAGCAGCTTCTGGGCGTGGTGGCCTTGAGAGGGGGTCTCTTCCACACCTGCAGAACACCTGACCCTGACGAGGGGGAGAAAGAAGAGGACTAAGAAATGTTGCATTGGACAATGAAGAAAGGACTTGGCGGGGTCAATATGACCAACAGCATGGGAATTGACAGGCAGCAAACCAAATGCTGCAGATCTTGATTAACCAATATGTCCACCTTTTTAGTCTTGGAGAACTCCACAGTCACTGCTTCGCACACTCCCAAACATACCACATGACATCACGGAGTACATCAGTATCCCTACCACTCCATGCCAGGGAACAGCTAGGAAAACCACAGCTTCACGTACACAGATTGTGAATCAGTTTCTTTTTTTGTAGCCACAGTGGTCTATATCTGTGCACTCAAATGAACATAAATATTTAAATCTTTTCTAGTTTTAAATTATCACCTTGTTAAGTTATGTTAAACATTCGTGTAATGTTGCCTGTAGTTATTTTTGCACATTGATTTTTCTGCACTATTTCCCCCTCCCCCCAGTAAAGTTCAGTTTGTGGAGAATGAAATTTATCTTTCTTAGTTCACAACAAATACTGCAGAATGCATAGAGATAATCAAAGCAAACTGTAACTGTAAATGCACATCTAACATCACAATATTCATAATTTCAGAAAAATATCTAGTCTTGTTCATAATTGTTCAGCAAATGCTTTACAATTCTTAGCAGCACCAAAGCTCCAAGCCCAGAGAACACTGCTGTGGCTGACTGTTAAAATGCTCTTTCAAAGTCTCCCTCACCCATATAGCTTTGTGTTGCGATCTTGTAATAGTCCTTGTAGACACAAGGTTCAAAGTTAGCAGGCAGACGCTCCACTTCTGCCCTCTACCCTGGTGGCAGCTTTGCCTCACTAATATTATGCAGGACACAGCAAGCAGCTATAACCATTGGGATATTTTTCTTACTGAGAGCCAATCTAATGAGTAAATACTACCAGTGCCCCTTCTATCTAGGAAAAGCACATTCAACTGTCATTTTGCATCTGCTGAGCCAATAGTTAATCTTTCCTGGCGGTATTGAGGTGGACAGTGTATGACTTCATGAGCCAGAGGTGCAAAGGGTAGGCTGAGTCCCCCAGAATCACTATCAGCATTTCAACTTCAGCAATGGTAATCTGCCAGCAGGGAAAGAATGTCCCTGCTTGCAGCTCTTTGAACAGTCCTGTGTTCTTAAAGATGCGAGCATTGTGCACCTTCCTTGGCCACTGGTGATCCATCAATGCTTGCATAACCAGAGAAAAATAACGCTTTCTGTCGATGTATTCTGTAGCAAGGTGAGCTCATGCCAAAATAGGGATAAGCATGCTGTCTGTTGCTCCAGTGCAGTTCAGGAACCCCATTGCTGCAAATTCATCTACTATTTCCTGCAGGTTGCTGAGAGTCACAGTCCTGCATAGCAGATGATTAATGGTCCTACAGATTTGTATGACAATGGCCCCTCACTATAGATTTCCCAATTCCAAAATGATTTCTTCACTGACTGGTAGCAATCTGGCATTGCAAGCTTCCAAATTGTGATCATCCCTCAGTGAAGTATTGAATGGTGAGCTCAGCACACAGATCCAGTGATGTGGGCTTTTGCATCCTAAAGGTCTGCAGTCACTGCTCCTCATCCTAAATCTGCTTTATGATGTGATCCCACCAGTCAGTGCTTGTTTCTTGGGCTCAGAGGTGGTGCTCTACCGTCTGCAACTGCTCTATGAATACAAACAACAACCTTGAATTGTTTTTCATTGTGCCCCTCAGAAAACTGTCCTTGAACAAATACTCATGTTGCCCCATTCTTGTGGTACTTCCTGCAGGCATGCAAAGACAGGAGAATCATGCATCCTGTAGAGGGCAAACACTGAAAAGTGCTATAGAATCATAGAATATCAGGGTTGGAAGGGACCTCAGGAGGTCATCTAGTCCAACCCCCTGCTCAAAGTAGGACCAATCCCCAACTAAATCATCCCAGCCAGGGCTTAGTCAAGCCTGACCTTAAAACCTCTAAGGAAAGAGATCCCTAGGTTATCCATTCCAGTGCTTCACCACCCTCCTCATGAAAAAGTTTTTCCTAATATCCAACCTAAACCTCTCCCACTGCAACTTGAGACCCTTACTCCTTGTTCTGTCATCTGCTACCACTGAGAACAGTCTAGATCCATCCTCTTTGGAACCCCCTTTCAGGTAGTTGAAAGCAGCAGTCAAATCCTCCCTCATTCCTCTCTTCTGCAGACTAAACAATCCCAGTTCTCTCAGCCTCTCCTCAGAAGTCATGTCCTCCAGCCCCTAGTCATTTTGGTTGCCCTCTGCTGGACTCTTTCCAATTTTTCCACATCCTTGTAGTGTGGGGCCCAAAACTGAACACAGTACTCTAGATGAGGCCTCACAAATGCTGAATAGAGGAGAATGATCACGTCTCTCAATCTGCTGGCAATGCCCTTACTTATATAGCCCAAAATACCGTTAGCCTTCTTGGCAACAAGGGCGCACTGTTGACTCATATCCAGTTTCTTGTCCCTGTAACCTCTAGGTCCTTTTCTGCAGAATTGCTGCCTAGCCATTCGGTCCCTAGTCTGTAGCAGTGCATGGGATTCTTCCATCCTAAGTGCAGGACTCTGCACTTGTCCTTGTTGAATCTCATCAGATTTCTTTTGACCCAATCCTCTAATTTGTCTAGGTCCCTCTGTATCCTGTCCTTATCCTCCAGCATATCTCCCACTCCTCCCAGTTTAGTGTCATCTACAAACTTGCTGAGGGTGCAGTCCACGCCATCCTCTAGATCATTAATGAAGATATTGAACAAAACCTGCCCCAGGACCAACCCTTGGGGCATTCCGCTTGATACCAGCTGCCAACTAGACATGGAGCCATTGATCGCTACCCGTTGAGCCCGACGACCTAGCCAGCTTTGTATCCACCTTATAGTCCATTCATCCAGCCCATACTTCTTTAACTTGCTGGCAGAAATACTGTGGGAGAGTGTATCAAAAGCTTTGCTAAAGCCAATTATCTCACCATAGAAGGCAATTAGGTTAGTCAGGCATGACTTGCCCTTGGTGAATCCATGCTGACTGTTCCTGATCACTTTCCTCTCCTCTAAGTGCATCGGAATTGATTCCTTGAGGACTTGCTCCATGATTTTTCCAGGGACTGAGGTGAGGCTGACTGGCCTGTAGTTCCCCAGATCCTCCTCCTCCACAGGTGTGGGGGATTTTTAAAAAAGGCACAAAAATTTGGGGGTATTGCTGGATAGAGAAAGTTACATCATGAGAACTTGACCTCTAGCTCCAGAGATCCCTGGGAAAGTAATTTCTTTCCCACAACATATTGTAAATGTTTCCCAAAAGGCATTGTGCCGGACAGTGGCATGTGGCACATTGGGATACCAACTTGTGATGCGCCGCACTTTACATCGACACAAGCACTCCTAGTGAGTATGCATAGCACTTACGTGAGCAGCCAAATATGCACATGAATGATGTACTAACTTCAGTGGCTGTTCGCTGATGTAACTTGTGTCAAACACAGTTTGTAGTATAGATACGGTCTAACAGTATTTCTTGAGTCCTTTAAGAAAAATAATGGGACACTTCACTATGATTGGTCCCTCGAAATATGTGTTTACTACTAAACACTATCTGCTCCACCGTTATTTAGCTGTAACATTCTGAGTACATTTCCAAGACCTGAAGAAGAGCTCTGTGTAAGCACAAAAGCTTGTCTCACTCACCAACAGAAGTTGGTACAATAAAAGATACTACTTTACCCACCTTGTTTCTCTGATTCAATGGCAGTTTAGTTAAAGTCCTGCACAAGTCTGGGAAAATATGTCCCTATTTTAATATATTCGCCTTGAAGCATTTCTATATATTGCATTTGTAGCTTTGACTGTTATCTTGTACTGTCATTAGGTACTGTGTTTTATATACTGGTCTAGAACTGAAAATCTTAAAATTTCTGCTGCAGTATAGCTTGGCTCAAGTATTTCTTCAGCATCCTTGTCTTTTTCCTGGCCCATTAGCGGACCATTTTATCAAGACACTTATAGTGATTGCAGTTAACTTAGTACCAGGATGCCACTAATTGACTGATGTAATGTACAAAACTGTTTTTTCACAGCTCAGGGAAACGAATCATTACTTTTGTCTTGTCACTAAAACATTAACTTGTCTTGCTTAATTTTAAAATTATCATTATAAAATGAAGATGAACTAACAGTGCACATTTCAAGTTGGAATAAATTAGCCATTAATAGGTCTCTGAGTTTAGTTTCCCTTGTCACGTTGTATGGAAGATCCGGCATTTCAAAGCAAATGTTGAAAGTAGCAGCTACTCATAAGTGATCTGTTGTCTTAGTTTGTTGGAACTAACAGATATACATGGAGATACTAATCTTCACTCTGGAAGCTTTAGGGGTTCTATTTACATTTACATTTTTTTCTTATATTACTGTTTTTAAGGAATTGGTGAAAACCCACAGAAGTCTAATGCAGGACATTTTTGACTCCATTGTAAACAAAAATGACCAGAACCTGTATCAAATTTTTATTAACTACAAGGAAAGGTAATATTTATACACTAACTTTTACATACTTTAGTGATAACCTACACTCAGTCCATTGAAGTGTTTCTCTATGATTAAATACTTTATAAGCATTTATATAATTGGACTGAATATCTATGGGTAGCAGCATCAGTATATGCAGTGGGCTTGAATGTGGAAAGTACGAAGGAAGTGCTATTATTATTTTATAGAATGGATTGTTCATTTTTCCCCAAGTGCTTTTGCCACCACTTTTTCATTTAAAAGTAGCATCCATATTTTATATGAAATCATATAACTTATTTTTCACAGCTTCTGGCATAAAAACTATCTTCGAATGCTTTATAGAGATAAACAATACAAGTACAAAGATAAAATAAGCAGAGATGGGGAGAGAAATAAAATAAGGCAGAAAGATACAGGCGAGGCATTCCAGAGGACAGAAAGAAGGGTAAAACAGGCTGAGGAGAGTCTTAGGGGGTCCATAGAAAGTGTTAATGAAGTCACTTCTGAACTGGAAATTGAAATAATTGGGGAGCCAATTGAGTTGTTTGAGAAGAGGTTGATGCAGTCACACAATGCTTGTGAGAAAGCAGATATAAGCTAAGAGAAAACGCCTGAATCTGGAAAGCTGGATTTTGGGGAGATGATGGGAAAGTAAGTTGGCATAATCACATTGAGTGGAAATGAAGCCATATATGAAGGTTTCAGCAGAGGAGGAGCTTTTGGCAGTGCTATGTGTGTGTGGGTAGATGGTGACAGACTGAGGGAAAGGGTGATTATTGGAAAGGTATGGTTAGTGAAAGCAAATGGCAGATCTGAGTGTAGAGGGGAACTACAGGAGCAGGAGTTGTCTCAGGTTGCGCCTTTTCTCCAAAAGAAGCAATGTAACTTAAGGAAGCTGAGAGGAAACTACAAGTTTATTTTGTCAAGGGAGGAGAGGTACTGGGTCTAGCTCTATTTGTACTGCAGTATAGGTTTAAAATAATAATTAAAGGTGAAAGATGTGCAGTAAGTATCATCACTTTTGATGTGGAAGCTAATGCTAAACAGAAGATGATCAGGAAAGAGAAAGATTAAAAATAGAAGACAAGAACTGAGGTTTGTGATCCCCAAAGATGGAGCTTACAGTTTAGAGAGGAGTCACCTCTAAAGATTTAGAACAGTTTGAGAAGAGTTGAATTAATTGTTACTGAAGGGAACAGGAAGTTCCTCGTACAAACCTGGATTCTTTCCAGTAATTTTACAAAAATCAACCAGTGGATACCATGCTGATTTCTGACTGCTAGTAAGAATTTCGTGCATTTACATATGTTAGCTATTATCTTGACCCAAAGCCTCATGGAATGTAAACTCAATAGAAGCTGTTAAGTCAGTTTGCAAAACCTACTGTTGCTGTAAAAAGAGTGGATGTAATTAATCCTGGGCTAATCCTATGTAACAGAATTTATTCATTGCATCCTTTGAAATCTCTCTCTTAACATTGTAAATACTAATGGCTCTGGTGCTGTTAAGTAGCAGTTACATTGTCTTGCAGCCTGAAACAAATGCTTTATTGTGTCAGTATATGCATGTCAATGTTAAAGTGAATTGAAATGATTTTACAGCATTTTGATTATGATCTTTAGTATTTTTCAAACATGCACCTCATTATATTCTTGGGGAAGCTTTGTAACACACATCTAGGGCCAAGTTATTATGTTCGGATATGTAGGTACAGCTCCCAATTGAAGGGAAGAATGCAACCCATATATTTGTTTGTGAAGTGTGAACAAAGACTGGTTTTTTTTTGGTTTTTTTTTTGTTTTGTTTTAAAACCCACACACCCTCCCTCTTGTTTTTTTTTCTCTTGCCTTGGTTTAGATTGGTTATTTATGGACAGTACTGCAGTCAAGTGGAGGCAGCCATATCCTGCTTAGACAACATTTCTAAGACAAAAGAAGATGTTAAATTGAAGCTAGAGGTACTGATATTTATTTTTTATATACAAATATAGATCTGCCATCCCCCGCAAAAAGAAAACTGTCCATTCTGACGTGTGTCTATACGTTTCTTTTCTTTACCTTTTTAACTGAAGTAACTGACCAAATTAACTTGTCAGGTAGACACAGAAGAGATCGAATCCTGGTCCCACTGAAGTCAGAAGAAGTCTTACTAATGACTTCAGTGGGGTCAGGATTTCACCCAAGAAGTGGTTTTGTCAATGAAACACTTATTTCTCGTAGTGTTTTAGGTGAGCGTGAAGGTAGCTGAGAGTAAAATATGTTAATATTATAATTAGAATAACATTTAAAGACTAAACTCTGCCCCATAGCACATGTCTGCACAAGGGATTGTGTGTAAGACACACCACCCCAGATGTTCAGACAACCTTGGAAGCACAGTTTCTTTTTGGATAATCAGCTACAGCCCTTTATAGGGTACAGCATACTGCCCATCAGCTTTGGTGGGGAAGTGAATGTGCAGGGTGGGAGTTTGATGATCCAACCTGTGATAAACAGGATGTCTAGTTTTTAGGTTTAGTAGTCACCTTCAATCCACACAGTTGCATGCTTGTTGTGCTATTTATGCCTGCATCTAATAAGACAAAGGCTACGTCTTCACTACCAGGCGTATCGGCGGGTGGCAATCGATTTCTCGGGGATCGATATATCGCATCTCATCTAGACGCGATATATCAATCCCCAAACGAGCTCCTGTCGACTCCGGAACTCCACCAACGCGAACGACGGTAGCGGAGTCGAAAGGGGGAGCCGCGGACGTCGATCTTGGGCCGTGAGGACGGTAGGTAACTCGATCTAAGATACTTCGACTTCAGCTACGCTATTCACGTAGCTGAAGTTGCGTATCTTAGCTCGATTTCCCTCCCCTAGTGTAGACCAGCCCAAAGAGTTTTCTATTTACCTGCAGTGTTGCACTTGAACTACCTGCTGGGCACTAGCCAGAGTGATTCCAACTGCTATCTCTGTTGCTCTTATAGACACTCACAGCTTCAAATCAACAAAACTCTGTGTGGTTTCTTATCTCTAATTACAGTGTTTATACTGCAGTCATCACTCTGCTGTCTGAACACCTGAAGAATAGGATCTGGTTCTGGATCCAGATCTTGGATACCTCAAAATTCCGGGGTGTTCTGAGCCAGGGTTTTGGTTCAACTTATCACTCTGGAGATGCTTTTCTCCTCATTATGGTGGTATTTAGTATCCTAATATCTGGGTGATCTGGCAAACTTGTATGTCTACTTTAAAAAATTAGGAGTGTACTTTGTACCTTTTTTTGTTTTTTTTCCCCCCAAGAATCACAGTTCAATCTTTAATTTTATTTTTAAAAACTAGGAATGTTCTAAGAGGGCCAATAATGGGAAATTTACTTTGCGGGATCTTCTAGTGGTTCCTATGCAACGAGTTCTGAAATATCATCTGCTGCTGCAGGTACTTTATTTTTGAAGTTTAAAGTGATTAAGCGCAAAGCGGCGATGGTTTATCATCAGAGGATTGTTATAATGAGGGTTCAGTGTCTTTATTAAAGGACAGTGATTAATGTTTTTATTGACTTGAATTGCGACTTATTGGTCTGGAAGTTAAATCCAGTGCAGTTCAGCCTTCTCTGTGGTGATCATTCCACACAGTTGAAGCCTATCTGAGAATAACAATCACTCTTCATTTAATGACTTATTTAAAAGTTAGTGGTGGCAAACTATGAGAGTGGTGGTTTTGTAATGTAGACCACTACACCCAAAGACTAAGCTGAATGAGATTATACCATTCTTTAAGATACTTCCTTGCTATAGTAAATTATAATAAAACCATATTTATTTTGAAATGCTTCTTATTATAACCCACAAAGCTCTTGGCTTCCACAGTTAGTCCTATAATGAGGGTGGAGGGTCTTATAAATTTAATTTGATAGCTGTTCCAGGAGACTCATTAGTTCAGCAGCAAAGAAATATGTTACTGTATTAGATTGTCAACCCAGCTGATGCTTGTAAAATGTCATTTTAAAAAGAGCTACTATCTTTATGTGAAGCATAATTTTGACTCTGCAGTGCTTTGTGTAATTCAAACTTATTACGTTTCTTGAAATATATCTATATAAATGCAAGTCATCAATATTCTGATCAACAGAAAATCATGAAAAAAACAAATAAACCAAACTGATGACAGAACCACTTTCTTAAAACATTTGAGACTGGAACCAAAGCAATATAATCAAATTGTATATTATGAAAAATGATTTGAAAGATTATGTCACTCATAGTGTTTTAAAGTATGAGGCATCATAAAACTACAATCGGGTACGTAACAGGGTGTCAAAATATATTACAGTATTTTCAGGAGAAAAATATCCACAAAAATTGCTAGAAAAACTGCAGTTTTAAGTAGAAGCATCTATTCCCACCATTTTCTAGTATTTTAGCAATATACACCTCTACCTCAATATAAAGCTGTCCATGGGAGCCAAAATATCTTACCACGTTATAGCTGAAACCGTGTTATATTGAACTTGCTTTGATCCACCAGAGTGCGCAGCCCCGCCCCCTCGGAACACTGCTTTACCATGTTATATACAAATTCATGTTATATCGGGTGGCATTATATCGAGGTAGCGGTGTATTGTTTTTGGTTACAACATATAGTCCTCTGATTTCTCTCTAGATTTTCTTTTTTGCTTTTAATTAACCATTAATTTTTCTAGATTCTAGATGGGCTACGTATCTTTTAAAATATAGCAAATAGCTTAACATTCTTGTACTGTCAAGATATGACCAGTGCACAGTAGTCATTTTATTTGAGTGATAAATGTATAAATTGATTGGCAGCTGGCTGATTGAAAAGTTGTTATAAGAAATATCCCTGCATTTTGCCATATAGGAACTGGTGAAGCACACTATTGACCCAATGGAGAAGGAAAATCTGAAGCTGGCACTTGACGCAATGAAGGTAAGTGTGCCATGGCAGGTAGATGTTTACATCTTCACTGCCAGTTAAAATGGTTGGGGCCTTTTTCAGAATACACAGGCATGCAGAAGTGAAGTTCACAGTATATTTTCTCCTTCACAATAGAGCTAGCAAATATTTGTTAACTAGCCACAAACTCTTGTGTAAGGAGGCTAAATCAAGGATATTGCCACAGGCTTTTAGTAACTTAGTCAATAGGTTTTATATGGTATGGAGTAGAGATGGCTGGCTTCTATTTACTCTTACATTCTGTCCCATAGTTTTCAGCCTCCTAACCAAAAATTTTGCCTTTCCGTTTTACTAGTCTTTTACAAAATGGGTAAAACTTCCATTACTGCAGATCGCCTCAAATTTTGGTTAACAGTTTCCCAGTGAGATAAACACAATTCTCTTTCCTCACAACTTATATCCTGGTAATGTCTTTGTTGCCTTAGGCTAGAAGGCATTAATATCTCTCCTAGTGACCATTACTTCACATGCTACTGCAAATGACACAAACAAGTACTTTTTAAAATAGCAGTATCTCCTCACATGTTTGGTGCTGTATCCTTTGGCAATCTGCAATTCCCTCTGCAACTAGCTGTACTCTCTTAGTTTCCTTTTCTTCTGACGTTTTGCACTGAGTTCAGTTACTGTTTTCGTTATATTTTCCCATTGTATCCTTTTCCTGGTTAATATGTTAGAAAATTGTTCCATTTAGCACAAATTTCCTAAAAATGTTTTGGTCCTGGGTATTACAGATTATATCCTGCTGTGGACACACAAATGAAGATAAACACCTTATGCTGAATAGAGAAAGATAAGCGGCAAATTTACTAGCACATTCAATGCACAAATATAGAAGATATACTAGTCTATGGCTTAAGATCATACCTAACCTTTTTCCAGATCCCAACACATAAGTGCAAGAGATTTATTTCCCAGTGTCAGTCAGGCACATTACTGTTCATGGGACCTGAGGAAGCTGGCTGTTGGTAGGCTGTGATATACCTTCTATTTTGCTATTCAGATGTTACTGCCCTCTCATTGTGTGCCTGGGTCTTGAAGTTGTAGATATTTGGGCACCCTACTAAACCTAGCCATGATTACTGCATATAGGAGCAATTAGAGCCTCGACGTGGTTACATCTTTTACGCAGGCATTGTTGTCATCAGATCTCTGAAATCATGTGCAAATATCAAGACCAACGGAGGTATCCCAATCTCTGACTGAAAGAAGCACTACATCAGGGTGGAGTAAACCACCTTTAACTTAAACGCTGGTTCTTGTAGGTGGAAATGACATTCCTTATTTAGTTATTAATTTTTTTTTAGCCCAGCTGATAGCAGGGCTTCTTTGTGCCTGGCTGATTTGGGGTAGGTCGCTCTCAGTCTCTCCAACTGGAGCTCTTCCACTTTGGATAAATAATAAAATATTTTTTGGAGCATAGCCGTGAGCCCAAGTCTCCAATATCCTAGGTAGTTTGCCGAACCATTGGGCTGTTGGCTATTCCGGAATTCTTTTTTTCTTTTGACAAAAAATTCCAAAGGTCTAGATTTCCTCTTAGTGCAGAATGTGAATATTTTTTAAAGTCTCAAAATTTTTACAGGATGAGAATATCATTTTCTGCCCAGCTTTAATAGAAAATGTTTTTTAAAAGCTTGCATGCTTAGGCAGGTATATCAGCAACTTCTGAACACTTAAAACAACTTTTAAAAAGCCTTATTGTGCAGATTAGGCAAAATAAGGAAGATAAATACAGTTGCTTAAAATAATGTATTGGAATTTTTCTGACTGAAGTATTCCCCCCTCCTTCTTTTTTTATGCTTTAGGACTTGGCTCAATATGTAAATGAAGTGAAGAGAGATAATGAATCCCTCCGTGAAATTAAACAGTTTCAGTTATCAATAGAGAATTTGGTATGTGATAGGCTATATTTACACCCTTGTTTATCCTAGCTTTTCACCATTGTTCTACTTTACTGAAATTACTGCTCCTTACCATCTTCGATAATACTAGAAGCCTGGGTAAAATTCAGGTATGTGTGTATATTGTTCTTTTGGCTGGCCTGGAATGATATCTGTATACAGTGACTTCCTCTCCATTTCCTTAGATGCATGCAGCTAAATCAATTTTGTTGCACAGTGCCCCAAGTCCTTTGGAGGGTGGAATAAAAGGAGTTTGTTTATGCCTTATCCTTAGTAGGACCAAAAGGTGACAAGTTCTTTTTGACTCTTGGAGAATCTGGCTTTGTAGTATCATGACCAACTGATGCTTGAATGTCAGATATTATCTTTACTCTTCTGCTGGCATAAATAATGAATTTATTTCCTTTTTTTGTTTTTAGAACCATTCTCTCTTAATATATGGAAGACCACAAGGTGATGGTGAAATAAGGATAACTACATTAGATAAACGTGCAAGGCAAGACAGGTGAGAATATAGATACAGTACTTGGGTTGCTAAAGACAAGATTGGTATTAGATAAATGCTTGTAAAATACACCATGGCATCTGCCTGTGAAATTTGTTATCAGTTCAGGAATTCTTGTGCATACATCCTCCTTTCATTGTACACACATAGCTCCTATTAACATTAATGCCAAGGAAGTAAATTTTCAAAGTGGTTCATGAGAAGTTAGCCATTACATTAATATCTAAATCCCTATGTACCTCTTGCAAAAGTACTTTAAGTGGTTCATGTTTTGTTACCCAATAGTTTAATTGCTAACTTTCAAAATCATAAGTGCTCCAGGCAATGTTTTATATGATAGTGTATTATTTTAAAAGGATTAGTGTACTGGCATACAGACAATATTTTTAACCCTTTATATATTATATTTTCATAGGCATATCTTCTTATTTGATTTAGCTGTAATTGTGTGCAAACGACGAGGTGATAATTATGAAATGAAGGAAATAATAGATCTTCAGAAGTACAAAATCACAAATAATCCCACCACTGATAAAGAAAATAAAAAGGTAAATGTTTATATTACTACTACATACAAAATATATGCTACTATTAAATATTTGAAATCCATAGGTCTTGAGTGTATGAAATATTCTGCAACCACACTTCAGCAATTTGTATATATTTTTTTAAATTTCAAATCCATATAGTATCAAAACCACACTGGACATTGTGGTTTAAAGTACATGACTGTTAAAGGGCTTCAACTATGTTAATTTCTGATGTAATGAAGAGATATGAATGAGCCATTATTAAACTGAACAGAGGTGCAAAATAGTATGACCTCCATTTTTCCCAACTCAGGGTTGGTGTTATACAATGAATATAAAAATATTGTCTTCGTTCTGCCTGAATATTAAATTGTTAACCAGTGAATTACCATACCGTTCACACAGTGGTCTTATGGCTTCTACCTCATCCACATACAAGGACAAAATGGGTTGGAATTTTATTGCAAAACTAAAGATTTGAAGAAAAAGTGGCTTGAGCAGTTTGAAATGGCACTGTAAGTATATACTTTTCTCTTATGTAAAATCATTTCCTTAAACAGTATATAGGAATATTTTAAACAATGCTTTAATATGCATTTTAAATTGTAACAATAATTCTGCACATGCAAGGAAACTATTTTATTTGCATTTTTGAAAACAGAACTCATAGCTGACTTCTGTGAGTATTTCCCTGAAACACTTCTAAGAAAGATAGAGGGCACTCTAAGCTATGTTTTGCTTTATAGCATAGCCGGTAAGATTGTTTTAAAAATACAGTCTGAAACACCTAGGGAAAATATTAATTGTTTTAGCAATAAATATTTAACATAATGGTGACTGATTTTTTCCATGTTTATTTCTTGGTACATTGAAATACATTTTAAGAGATAGGGGGATGTTGGCTTTTTTCCTAGTGGCTTTAAACTAATTTATTATGTAGCATTTGGATCAGGTTGCTTGGTTTATTAAGTTTGATTTCCATTGCTTGACATCGTGTGTGTGTGTGTGTATGTTTCTAACGTACAAAAATAGCATGAATGTGTTAGATGTCTCAAAAAGTAATATATCAGAATATAGCACTGCAGATTGCATTATAGTTATGTGCTTTCAGCTTTATTTTTATTTCTTATTCTGTTGGAGAAACAAACATGGGTATTGGTACTGAAAGTATTCTGATTAAATTTAAAACACAGGAACAAAGACATCAGGTGGAAAAGAGGCAGTCACTGCATTTTTTTTTAAATGGGGGGTAAGGAGGAATATTCCCGTAAGAATGGTGAAATTAACAAAGACAGAGTATCACTTATATGAATTTCTGGTTAAGTGAAAGAGTTGTCGTTAGCTGCACTCCAGTGAAACACACTTACAACCTTAATTGCTGTTAATTATATTTTTTGTTTTTTTTTTTCCCCTTTTTTCTTTTAATGAGAGCCAAGAGTCTAAATTGGGGTAGCGTGGAAGGTATGCAAGAAGGGAGCCTTGCTCTGCCATATGTTCTGAGGCCCACCGATTATGGTTTCCCTTCCTGCTGACATTATTAAATCTGTAGGAGTATCTGTGCTCGTGGGAGTTGTTCCTGGGTGTGATAGGTGGGGAGCAGAGAGGCTTTTAATCAGCCAAGTACATCGAAAACTAAGCTCTTTTCCATATCTCTCTGGTTCTCTGCGTATACTTCCTATGCTGTCATTGTTGATATTTCTTTATATTTCAATAACAATAAAAGTATCCCTATTAAAAGTCTGCAACATCCTAATTAATTAGACTTATAATTGAAAATAATGCCCACCCTGCCATAATTATACAAATAATGATTAGCTCAGCCAGCCAGCTAATAAATCAGAGCAGTAAAACAGCTTCTCCCCTACACACCTGTCCCAGGAACATACCTACAGCTTTGTCCCAGAGCCTTTCCTGGTTCCCTGCATGCCTTTTTCATGTCCCTTCTCCCTAGTCCCCTTCTCTGTGCTATTGGGATTCCCTGCACTCTCTTCATCCTATTCCCACCAGTGTCCTCCCCCAAATCCATGTGTCCCTCCTCTTGCCTGCCTCAGAGGCACCCTGCTGATACTGGGAAACATGGTTCCATGACACATTTTCCTGTGACCCTCCCTCTTGCCCCATTCCCAGGCCTCCACTTCCAATCTGTGTTCTTTATTCTGCCTTTCTCTCCCTTATCCCTTCCCAGACTTCTTTGTAGCCATGCTAAACCTGATTTCCAGCACCCGCAGATTGTGATTCAACTAAAGATCACAATGACTCCACTTTAAAAGCCAATGTATTTGATGCTGTGCGTGGACTTGTTTAATTTTGGCCAATGTTTGCATGAAAGTTTTGATGTTTTCATATCTTCAGATTATCCTGTTTCTCTCTCTCTCTGTATGATGAGCTAAAGCAATCACACATACTTATAAAAATGGTAGGTGTTAGCCAAGGCACAGCACTACTCATAATAGTGCTTTGGGAAAGGTAATTTATTGTTCCTGATTATCATAAATGATCAGAACACAGGGCTTGGAAGTTCGATGAGTTAATACAATAGCCTTTCATCTGGCTTCCCTTCTGGCCTAGGTCACCAGTGAAAATGAGATTTGGTGGTCTCAGCCTTGTCCCTTATGGATATTTGTCAACCTCATAAACCCACACCACAATTTAACACTATTCCACATGATTGGCAGTCATAATCTAGAGCAGCACAGGGCTGGACTAGTAGGGTTACTGCAGGTCAGGGCTGAGTTGTATTAGCAGAATTGAATTGTAACCTTGCATAGTAACATTCTTTGCTCTAGCCAGTGTTACTGCTCCCTTATTTGTATAACCGCTAAAACTCACTAGATTTAAAGTAACTTGCAGCATTTAATCAATTTCGTAATCTCATACCTTTTTATTTTTTTCATTATTTGTGGGTTTTGGGTTTATAGAATATCTCCCAAAAGTTGCACTCCCCTTGGTAGGAGCCCTGATTTCCCACTCCCATGAGTTACCTCAGCATGTAGTGTGCTAGTGAAATTGTAAATGCTGAAGCATGGAGTCTGCCTTTGAGAATAAACTAACCCCATTGTTTTTCCATGTTGTTTGGTGATTCTGTTTTTTTTCAGTTGTACAGAGTGTCTATTAAAGTTTGATTCTGTTCTGAAAAATTACTATAATAAAATGACAGTTTCTTCAGCACATTCAGAATTGTAGTTGCTGACTTAACAGGCAAAACATTTTAACTACATATTTTAGCACTTTTGTTAGGACTGCAAAATCAACACAGCTGAAAAGGAGTGAGCTGGATTCTTTCCTGTGCATCAGAAATAGCATTTTACTATGTCCCACTCAGTTATATCTATGCAAACCCACTACCATCTGAGAAACTTCTTGAATGAAGTTAAGGCTGCCCAGGTGTTACTATAAGAACCTAATTTGTAAGGAAATTCAGATCCCATTTACATCAGTTTAAATTAAGAGCAGGGCCCAGTCTACCCTAGAAAGGTGTTACTGATATAACTGTCCATTCAGGGTGTTTTTTTGTTTTTGTTTTTTAAACTAAAATATTTATACCGGTATGAGCCCTAGCATGGAGGCAGAGGTACTGATACAAAGGTCCCTTATGTTGGTATACCTTATTTTACTTCCCAAGTCAGAATAACTTATATTGGAATAAGCACATTTATAAGCTTTCTTGTTGACAAACCCTAAGTATACTGAAGTGTCAGTAGAATTGCTCCTGGTCTATACTAGTGTAACTGAGATCAGAATTTGGCCCTCTGCATGCAGAGCCTGACATTACTGATGAAATATATAATGGAAAGAACCCAACTTCTCTCTTAGAAACCTTGGTTGAGTTTGCAAGACTGGAAGAAATTGAGCAGATTTGATCTGGAAAACATTGAGAAAAAATAAACATGGAACCCTGTATTGTCACTTTTCAGATTAGAACAGCTCTTTACATAGAAAATTGGGAATACTTTTTATCCCCGTGAGGATACTCCAAACTCTAGCCCTGATCTGTGGTAATATGACAGGTCATCTTGTCGGGGAAGTTTGAGAGCAATGGGTACTGCTGCAAGAAGATATAAAACACGTTAAGATGTTTTTAACTATTTCCATTTATGTGGCAGTTCTCCTGTCACTGTGTCTGTATTTACTGTTATTCTGAGACTATTATTTTGTTTAGAAAAATGGCTAAAATCTGTGCACCTCAAGTTTTATTACCAATAAGAATTTTCTAAGTATTTTTAATAAGAGAGCTAGTACAGATGCTCTACATCCTCAGTGACAAGATAAACTGCAACACCACAGCACTAAATCTGATGCTATTGACCTATTCACACTAATCTACAAAATTGAGGCTGGCTCAACTGGCCTTGAATCTAATGTATTGTGTACAACCTTTCAAAATTGTCAGTTAGTTCAGGGTGCTGGATCTTTGTGGCAGCATTAGAAAGAAATGGGCCACTGGGGCAGCACACTAAAAATCACAATTGGCCTCCCAAAACTGGAACTTTTGATAGACTAACATGCATGATTTGTTTGTGAGAGTGTTGCACATGAATAAATGTAACTGGCAAAGAGCAGTCCGATGTGCTTTAACAGTAGCTTGTCCATTTTGAGGCGATTAGGGTTCTCTGTATATTTGCTTAACTCTCATTGATATTGATAGGAATTGTGCATGCACAGGGGGAGAACAAAGCCATATGTTGTGTGATGGTTCCCCCCTGGGGTATCACCTGGAATTAGGGTACCATTGAGCCCTCTGACCCACCAGCCTGGGCTCCCTCTCACACTGTGCTGCTGTTACAAACTGTAGACACGTTCCTGGCCTTACACTTCCTCCAGCATTCACACAGGTAGGGACATACCCAACTGCAGTTACATGCAGGCTCTCTGACTAGTCACTGCACGAACCAACAGTAGAAAGGCTAAAGCCCAGGTAACTCTCAGCTCCCTAGGCATGCACATGCTCCCGGAGCATAAACCTAAAATTATGCCATCTTGTGGTGCACAGGGAACGGTACAGCGTAAGCGCATAGAGTTCGCCTCCCCCGCTCACACTTCACTCCAAACTTATTGGTTTAGATTAAAACATAAAATAAATGTATTCATTACAAAAGATAGATTTTAAGTGATTATAAGGATAGCAAACAGATCAAAGCAGATTACCTAGCAAATAAACAAAAATGCAAACTAAACTTAATATACTACATAGATTGGATATGAATTAGCAGATTCTCACCCTAACTGATGGTACAGGCAGACTTGCAGATTCTTAAGGCACAAGCAGCTTTAGTCTTAGAGCTTGGGTTTCTCATGTCTTCATATACAGGTCTTCATGAAGAAATCCCTTCAGCCTTGGTCCAGCACTATCCCCAGTTCAGTCTTTTTTCCTCAGGTGTTTCCAGGCGTCTTCTTGTGTGGGGAGTGAAAAACAACAGATGATGTCAGTCCCTGCCTTATATAGTTTTAGAATATGGCGGGAACCCTTTGTTTCAAAACTTGGTTCCCAGATCCATTTGTGGAAAAATACTGACATCCCAAGACGGAGTCTAGAGTCATGTGGTCTGGTCCTATGCCTTTGCCGTCTTATAGCAGCCATTGTTTACAGGGTAGCCTAAATGCCCACAAGAAGGTTCAGCTATTCCACAGTCCACTGTCTTTGCTGATGGGCTATCAGCCCTGTCTGGCTTCTTCATTGGTTTACTTGAAAGGCTGTCTGTGGGCGTTTTCCAGAGTAAGCCCATTTGAAATACAGATCCCTAGTCAGTATTCATAATTTCAGGTACAAAAATGATACAGGCATACAAATAGGATAATCATATTCAGCAAATCATAGTTTTTCCAATGACACCTCACATAACTTATCTTGTACAAAATGCATCAAAATTGTGCGATAACCATATTATAATATTATTATGACAAATATGGGATGTAGTGTCACATGTTGTTTCAACAAAGTTGTGCTCCTTAAAAGCAGTTGTAATAAATCCGGTCAGTTGGTGTTTTGTTTTTGCAGCTGTGTTAGTAATTTTGGATCAGATTATAGCTATGTAGTTTAATGTGTACTGTTGTTTTTAAAAGAAAAGGTGCTACAAAAAGTGTTTAGTATACAGAAAGTGGTAGGGTATATGCAATCTTCAGCATGCCTAATAATGTAAATGTTAATGGAAAGGCATTACATATCTAAGAAAATGTTGATACTGTGTTCAGCCAAATTATTACACTCCCCCACCTTAAGTTAATGACATACAATGTAAGTATAGTAAAAGTAATAATAGTGAGCTTTGACCTAAGAGATAAGATCCACTGTTTCTTGTTATGCTTATAAAGCTATTTTAAAAAAAACTAATTGTAGAAGTGTGAAGGCATTATTTTTCTAGAAAACACCAGTTCCCCATCTAGTCCATTATCCTTCCTCCAATGGTGACCAGTGCTAGTTGATCCAGTGGAAATGTTAAATTCCCCATGATGCACCTAATAATTATGCAAAAGAATACAACATGCAGAGTCAAGATCCCTTCTCATTATCAATCAGTATTAAGTTTGTGCTACAAAGCAGGAGAGTCGATGGCTCTTTCAGCTTTATTCTAGCTATTTCTACTGCATATGCCTTTCTTATTCTTACAAGCTAATTTCTTCACATAACCCTGTGGCAATGAATTCCAAAAGTTATCTGTGCTTTACTTAAAATGTTTGTCCCTTTTTATCAGACTTAAGTGTGTTTTTCTTTATAATTTTATCAAGTTATCCTCTTGTATTCATAGAATCATAGAAATGTAGGGCTGGAAGGGGTCTCGAGAGGTCATCTAGTCCATCCCCTATGCTGAGGTGAGATTAAGTAAACCTGGCCCATCCCTGGCAGGTGTTTGTCTAACCTGTTCTTAAAAACGTCAAGACCTGGTATGGTGCAACCGCTGTTGGTAGTCTGTTCCAACTGTGGCCCAGACCCTGTTAATTGGCTGGACTGGACTCACCTGATATGATCCAGGGGTGATGGACCTACTCCACCCACAGGGATCAGCTACATAGTGATAGCAAGGCAGGGATGTGCAATATTGATTTATATTGGCATTAGATTTTCTGTGCTGTTCAGTGTTTGCTTCTTAATGCAGAACTTATTTGCATTCTTTGGCCACCACTGTGCACTGAAGTGTTCACAGTGACATCTAGATAATTTCCTTGAAAGACTACAACTGCATACTAGATTTACACATTGAGTTAGCAAATCAGAACTCATCTGTGTACCTACAACATGCAAAATCTTGCACTCCAGTATGTGCTGAATTTCATCTGTCATCATGATGTCCAGTTTGCTAATTTCATTAGGTCTTTTTGTCGTTTCTCATTGCCTTTCTCACTGCCTAATCTACTGTAAATTTTGCCATCAGCAAACTTCAACTTCACTATTCAAACCTTCTTTCAAGTCATTAAGAATATGCTGTATAAAACAGTGCTGCTCAGGTTCCAAGATGTACAGAGCCAAAGAATATTGCAGTACCTCATGTAACATTGTTATCTTCAACATTCTCCAATTGACTCATATATTATAAGATCATCAAATGCTCTTTGTGATGAGGAACGTTAGATTTTGAATTAGAAGTGCTGCATTGACCATTGTAGTGCTTAGGGTATATTATAGGCCAGTTGTCCCCATGTGTAGTATTAAACATACATTTATTTTGGACTCATATTATGTTTTTACATAAAACTGACTTCATCTTATGCAGGACCCGCTTAGTATATTAACAGTTTCACAAGACTATGGACTCTTGTTCCAGATAAGCCTAAAACTGGATGTTAAACTGTTTCTTTGTCCTAGGAAGAATCAAATATTTCACTGAGCTATCTTAAATATCTCGTTTTGGGCAGCATTCTTAAATATTTGAAAGCTGTATCTCTCATGAAAGAGAGCTACTGGATGTTGTGCTTTAATTTTAACAGCACTGTGTCCAGTTTTTTGGGTGTTAATAGGTTCTTTAGTAGTTTGTGCTGCAGTAGAGGTATGATCTAGTCTGCTGGTTTTGAAAACCCATTCTTTAATTTGGACACCAGCTGTCATTCTCTAACACAAGAAAGCCAGGACCGTCCATCTGAATGGAAGAAAACAACCCTGAGATTCATTGCCACGCAAACCTGATAAATATATGCATCACACCTTGCATAAGCACACACCTACATTTTAAACTAAGCAAGCTGCATAATGCATGGATATAGTCCTTTGGTTACCTAGAGTGGGGTTTTTATGACTATTTTTTAAACTAGTAGTAGAGACAGGGTAAATGAAAATGATTCTCCTGTCTATTATTATATCTCCATTTCTCAAATTTGCTTTATGCTCTGTGACTAATGACTTATTGGTCAAAGCCAACTCAGATAGACCTGCTCCCTCAGATACTGTATTAATAATGCATATGCATTAAAACTCCTTCTGAGAGACTGTTTGAGCTGTGACATATTGAACACTGACATACTAAATTAAAGCTGTTGCTATCAATGCATTTTAAAAGCTTTAGCTACACGCTGCATTTTCCAAACAGCCTGGAGAAGTATTTCACTTTTAACAAACTGGATCTAAGTTTGCTTAGTTTACCAAAGCAAAACACAAACATGCCTGTCTGGGTATCCTTGATATCCTGCCTGTTTCTTGAAGTGGTATGACATGGAAGAAGGAATTGTGTTATTTACCTCTGTAAGTATAGATGTTATTAATTTGAGTCATGCAGCACAGCTAATGTACCACAAATGGTACCTTATTCGAAAAAACAGGAATCAATGGGGGTAGAAGAGGGGCCACAGAAAGAGAGCTCAGATCTCTTCCCAGAGGGTAGGGATTAAAGTGGCCCACGCTGCAGCTACGTGCTGTGGAAAAAGGGAGGAGCTCATGTTGGCTTCACTGCCTGCTATCCAGTCCTGAACGGTACTTCCCTCCTGTGCCCTGTATCACCATCTGTTTGCCTGGCATCTCCAGGTTTGTCAGTTTTGTGGATGCATGGCCTCATGGCATTTTGGGGGCAAGGTAATAGGTGTTGTAAATGGATATAGTGCGCCTTCCTTCCCCACACCATAAGTCTTCTTCTTAAGGATGATACTACTAGGAAAGATCAGCATCCTCTTGTCTTCAGGAAGTTCCTGGTGCACCCAGTGTTTCTGCTGGTCCCACACCGATAATGTAAATAGGGGCAGGGTTATTTCTTCAAAATGGAAAATTCAGGCGATGGCCCTAAATTACCTGAACTCAAGCTAAGTGTTAGTTTTACTCACTAAAACTGGGGGGGAAGAAAGAGGTGTGTTAAGTTGTTGAGTTACACACAATTTTACCCAAAATTACTAAAAGTGTAGTCCAGAGCTGTGGTTCTCAACTGGGTGTCAGCGGCCCCTGGGGGACCATGAGAGAATTTCAGGGAGTCTGCCAGAGTAAACCAGAGAGCGTACAAAAATGTAAAACTGTTTCACCTTGCACTATTTGGACACATTGCTTTTTTTTTTCTTTTTTTTTTTTTAAACCAGAGAACATGTTAATTTTCCTGCATGATATGCTGAAACCTATTGGATTCAGCAGGGCCGTAGTAGTTAGGGGGTAGCAAGCAGGACAATTGCCTGGTGCTCCACGCCACAGGGGGCCCTGGGCAGCGGGGCTTGGGCTTTGGCTTCGGTCCTGGGCGGCAGGGCTCAGGCATATTAATATCTGACCATAATATTTAGGTTTTTTTTATTTTGTACTTGTATTATCCTTTTCTTTTTTATGTTATATAGGTGTGTGGGTTTAACTGTATAATTATCAATTTAATACAGGTTTTAATCTACTAGATATGCAGGAAAACAATTGTTGTGGCACAGGTGGGCCGTGGATAGTGGGTTGGGGAGAAAGGGGGACTCCGAAGGAAAAAGGTTGAGAACCCCTGGTCTAGAGAAACAAGAAATGGGAGGCCAGATCTTAATAATTGCCTCCCTTGAAGCAATCTGGGAATTTGACTCTCACTGTTTTAGTCACATAGGGTTCTTTCCATGCCTTAGTGGACACCAGAGTTAAAGACCAGAAAATGAATCACAATTATTATTTGATTGTTAAAGAAAGGGGTGGGGGAATAAAAATAAGTACAGTCCAAAACCGATACAAATAATAAACAATGGTTTCAATTATTTTGTCTGTCTGTGGAGAGCTTTCAACAGGAATCCTACCTTTGTGAGTGGGTCTATGCTGTCGAGGATTCTCTTCTCTCTAGGTAAACTAAAATGAAAGCATGTTATTCCTAGAATCAATGGGAAATGGAATTTTGTTTAAGGGTTGGTGGATCCTGTTTGGTTTAACATGGATTACTTAAACAGTTAATAAGTGAGCAGTGGTTGGTAATCTTAACTAAGTCCTATGAAAGCAAATAAAGTTTTACCTCAGTTATTGAAAAGAAGCCCTTCAAGGAGAAATCTTGAGTAAATTAATTACTATTAAGAATCTTACACTATTTCTTTGTGTTTAACAAGATTAGATGTTGTCTCCTCTCCTGCAATAATCGAAACAATCTGGGCAATCTGTAAATATCTTAAATTGCAATAGCATTTCAATATTCCAGGAAAACAATTAAAAGAAAAAATTAAATCTATTCTCTTGGCAGTGTTTTTGCAAACTTTGTCTGACCAGTGATGAAGTCTCAGTGATGTTATAATGTTGTAGAAACTGCTCTGGGCTGGAATGTTGCTTCTTTTAATGCTGTATTATAGCTTTTATTTTTCTGAGCTGTCTTGCTGATGCTGTTTGCTTGCTTGTAGAAGTGTCTGCTTGAACAGGCAGAGCTGTGTTGAATGTATGTATGCTGAGAGATTTATGTCCTTCTTTCATTTCTAGTCTTACTGAAGGTGGACAGTGTGCTTCTGTCAGCGGTTTGGTTAGATTCAGATATCAGCCACTGTCAGCTCTGATTGCCTGAAGTTCCTCAGTCCATATCTGGGGGTCTAATTAATATTCTTGATTTTTCAAAAGTGCTGAGCACACAGTAGCTCCCACTGCGGTCAGTGCTAACTTTCTGGGTGCTTGATACTTTGCAAATAAGGCTATTTATTTATTTAGGTGCCAAAGTATGATTGAGGTACCTAACTTAAGGCAGCCATTTCTGAAAATCTTGGCCCTTGGGAAACACCTAGTGCAGATCTAGATAAATCACCTTGTTTCTTGCATTGGATACCTAGTATTAAGATAATAAGTAAGACCAAACGGAATGGAAAGTTTTGTTGTCTTTGTTTATCAGGTTGTATGATCTTTATTGCTGCCAAAAATGATAGATACAATATCCAACTTCATATATCAAACACACTTTAAACTGTTTGAGCAGCTTATGCTGAGCGTGCCAACTCAGTATTCGTCATTCACACCAATAATGTTCACAGTGTTTTAAATTTTCATAAGCAAAACACTAACTGCAGAACAATAACAGAGCTCTTAACTGAGAAGGTTTGACACAAGGTTGAGAGGTAGAGCAGAGTTCAAGGCAACAAGCTCTTTTTAATTCCCTGTAGCATTTCTTCTTCAATACTTGAAACAGTTTTAATTCACCACAGACTACTTGCTTGATACTTCATATAAATACTTATTTGATATGCCACTAGGGCTCACTGATTGGCATGTATTAAATATGATTCTCCTCTGTCAAGATTTAATCAAGTGAAGTGGCACAACAGTTTAAAACAATATGTAATATTTTTGACAATGATTTTGTTGATATGCAAATATCTATTAACTTCTTGAAATCAGATCCCAAGTTTCAGAGTATTTTCTGCTGAAACAATTAGCCTGATTTACTGGAGGAGCTGATGTGGAATATGGTGTTTTTCAAAACAAAAACAAACAAAAGCTAAATCATACCCTCCTTTGTAAATCTGACTAGGAAGAAAAAGTTCACACAACCTCACAAAATCCCACCACACCATCTCCTTCTAGCAGAGAGTTTTGCAGGCAAGTATAGGGGGCAGGAGCCTAGTCCTCCAATAACACAGATGTTGCCAAAGATCTGTTGGGAACCCAGTCCTCAACTGTAGGTCATCCATATTTGAGGGCTTGCTGCAGCTTCTGTGGTTTTTCTATCCATACAGTAGCATGGTTCCCTGAGTCTCCCATAAGTGCAGGCTGCCATTGGGGTAGACAATTTTGAGTGGTTCCAGCTGAATGGTATCCATATAGAAAGGAGGGTGCTTGGGTGATGTCTCTGAGGTTCATCTTCCCTCTAGCATGTGGGTAGTGGCTAGATTAGGTCAGTGTTTACACTGCTTTCATCCTCTCTGTACCTCTTAGCGGAAGAGATGACTTATTCCACAATTTCTAGGTCAGTGGCTGTTTTTATTGGTATTCTGTTTCCATTTATGGCTACTTAGGATGCATGCTGGGTCATTCTGGGTTGCCTCTGCATTTATTTAATTTTAATTGTGAAGTATTTGTGTTTAGTTTTGTTACCTAGATTTGCTGTGATCCTTGCAGTACGACATGTGATTGCTCCCTTCCTGGAAATCTGATACGCAGAAACGTGTAAGGACCATACCCTCTTTCTCTATTTTGTTCTGTAATACATTTTTCCTTGTGTTAGGAGGAAAATAAATTAGATTGAAGTTATTTGGAATCTTGGAGGGAAAAGTTGAGTTGTTAATTAAGTGCCCCAGAGAAGCTATTTTTCAAGATTAATTGAAATGTTTGTATTGGTTTTAAGCAGAACCTCCACAATGGCCTTGACTGAGAGAGGTGAGAATCTGTACAGGTTTTAATTGCCAAAACCTAGCTAGTATTGAAAAGCTACCAGAGAAGCAATTAAAAAAAATGGCCCTTAAATATGTGAGCGAGGTAGAGAACCAGTCACTGAGTAGCAGTGGACGGCACAAGGTCAGCAGTTGTTTGAACTAAAATCCTAACTGGTACCATTAATGGTAATGGTAAATACATTTTTAAACTCCATGTAAAATAAGAGATAATACTTTCTTCATGGCCATTCAATACCTGATCTTGCTCCTCTTCCCTCCTGCAGAGGTATGAATTGTGATGTGGACATTTATCCACCACAAACTGGACTGAGGATCACAATTAATTTCTCGTAGGCTGTGAGAGTTGTCGGATGGAGAGTAACTTTTGGTCATTAATAGCCTATCAGACCTATAAAAAGAGTTCAGAGGCTTCTTTCTTCCAGTGCTTTCTAGTCTAAGACATTCACTCCTTTCTTTCACTATTATATCATGTTATTGTCACTTTTGTCATTCCCCTTTTGAAATTTTAAGTTTCATACATCTGTAAGAATTTAGGAAGATGAATTAGGAACATATCACGTTGCTTTCCATACTTCTTACCATATTTCTTTTTATGGCAGATATGTAGGTAGCTGATATTCTTTGTTTGTAATGAGGGCTTTAGTGTCCAGTCCTTAAAGAAACAAGTTTTTTTTATAACTTTGTTTGCATTATTTTTTGTAAATACTTATTTTTATAGCCTCATCCAGAACAATTTCAGATATGTAGCAAACAAAAGATCTTCAAGTCTGTAATGCTAATGTTGAAATCTGTAGACTGAAATTCCTTCTTAGGAGTTTCTACTAGAAATATAACATGATTGGAGACATTTTCAGTATTTCAGAACTTTTGCAATAGGGATATGAGCATTTACATTTTTAGATACATGACCTTTCAGAGCAATGAAGACAGAGATTTTGATGTCCTTATTCCCACATTGTGGGGGAAGCCAGAATACTGTAAGCTTCAGCCCTTTCCTTATCTAGCCTGTTGGGTCATGCTATCAGTAATAATTACATATTTAGGGTAGTGCATACTGGAGATATATAAGATGGAGTGTTAAGGCTGCAAGTTTAGTAGTATTCTTGATGCAATTTATTTATAAGATTTAGTGCAGAGGAGGTTTAAATTGATGGTAAGGAAAAGCATGTTTGTGCTTAACGTACTAGAGAAATTATTCAATAACAATTATTCTGTTTATTCTGACCTCCCATTGTGAAAGGTACTTGGTATTTTTTTCTTGTTGAAAATAAACATAAATCTAAATTTGACAATAAAAACTTAAATTGCCACTACGAAAGCCAAATGCTACTGTTCTCCATCACTATTAGAACACTGTTCTCATCTTATGTTCACAGTATCTCAGATTATGGCCTTATTTAAGCAAAGAAATGTCATAACATGGCTGATATGATATGGCTCTTGTACCACCTTCATTGTGGCATACATTATGGAAAAGTTGTTGGATCTGAAATTTTCAGACTTGGGTGCCTAAAGCTAGGCACTCCTGAACATCAACAGCTCCTATTGACTTGAGTATCAATGTTTTCATTTAGGCATGCATTTTTTAAGAAATCGCTTGGAGTGTCAGAGTTTGGAGAGTACATATTCCCAGGTTATTAGAATATTCTCAGGATTTGAACCACTCTCCCACTTTGCCATGCCAGTGGGTAAAGAATACATCATACTCACATTTGCATTTGTATTTCAAGCAGCTATATTTTGTATATACATACATCATCTATAATTCTGAGGTCTTTGTTGCATGAAAAACTGAAGCAAAGG
Organism: Chelonoidis abingdonii; assembly: GCF_003597395.2. Lineage (NCBI taxonomy): Eukaryota > Metazoa > Chordata > Testudines > Testudinidae > Chelonoidis > Chelonoidis abingdonii. The sequence continues at coordinate 42,960,038 of NC_133775.1, read as the reverse complement.
ATTATGAATTGGAATAGCAGAAAAGAACAAACACATTATATTAGGCATTGAATGTTAAGTGTTAGCATGTTTTGCTCTCACACCCAGTTTTCTTTCATAACCACGTTTAGATTACTGTATTTTTAGACATGTTTATCAATCAATTTGGTATAATTTCTCCTTCAGCGATGGCTGGGTATTTTGAAGTGGGCATTGATGATGATGAGAATTTATTCCATATTGTGTAGGCATGTGAAAAATTAGAGTGTGTCCCTCTGACAGAGTAGTACTGAGCTGCTTAAATAACCTATAGCATTACCTCCAGTCTCTCTCGCCCTTAATGTAGGGCAAAGTGATTGCTGGGAGAAACTCAGGTTGCAGAAGCTTGAGGGGCTAAGTAACACTTTCTGGCATGGTTTGAAAAGTGGATGAGTTTTATGTGGGTGGCTGAGGACAGCATGGCCTGTTCATTTGATTTCTCTCCTGACAGGTAAGGTTCAAAGAGCATAGGTAGTACTCAGTATCTGGAATTATAATTATTCTAAAGTGGTAGTATTTCACAAGTAGGATGTTGGCAAAAAGACTTAACACATGAAGCTCTGGTGGTATGAGGGTTTTGTCATGTGCAATATCTGGGAAGCTGATAGTACAGAACTATGAGAACTATGCAGGAAATGGATTTGTTCAAAGACTAAGGCTTTGGAGGAGATAATGGAGATTCTGATCCTAGAACAATTATTTGTATGGTTGATGGAGAGGAGATTATCTGAATGACAAGGGAGGATAACATGACAAGTATGTGAAGGTCCTCTGGGTTGATCAGGTAGCAGTGAATTGGTCCCAGTGGGGCTAATGTTCAGTAAGTCACTAGGAAAGAAAAGGCTTTACCAAGAAGGCTGAGGGGCAGCTGAAGGCCATTAAAGCAAAGACTGGTGGAAAAATAAAGTTGGGAACCGGAATGCAGCAATGTGCTGAAGAGAGCTCTCGGGCACTCATAGTTGTCCTTTGAAAAGTTTCTGCTCTGACTGAAATGAGCATTGTGATGATTTCTCCGTTTATGGTTTCATCCCCTTTTTGTATGTTGCTAATTCATCCCAGCAGGAGATGACATCCCTGGGACTTTTAGAAGATGAAAAATGAGGACTATTTTTCCTTTAGAGTGCTCCAAATTACCAGTTATGTTTTTAAATATATTCCCAAGGTGGAATATCTTCACACCAATCTGCAAGGGTGTGTGTGTGTGTGTGTGTGTGAGAGAGAGAGAGAGAGAGCACGACACACTCTGTTGTATACTATATACTCTGTACATTCTTCAGGACCAAAATATTTCGAGAGACTGCAGTTTAATATGTTTATCAATTGATATTGCTTCTTTCTTTTGTTGTGGCTATTAGACGGCGTGTTTGTCTAAATGAGAACATTAGAAACATGGCTCATTCCTTCTCTTTATAAGAACATGCGCTATTACTACATAGGGCTCACAGAGTAAAGGGGAAATGTGAGAGCCCCTTTTAAAAACACTGACTTCATGTCACTGGTAAAATGTTGTGTAATTATATGACATACTATTATAGGATGTAAAGCAGGGGGACTTACGGTTGGACACCTCCCAGACACCCTATTAAACAGTTTCATACTAAGTCTTCCTGAAGTCAGGGGAGGTGTCCTACCTTATCATAACATTGAGGTTATCCTGGAGGAAACTTTCCAGCTGTGTTAGTCTGGACTCTTCCCTAAGAGAAGTTTGTAAAGGAATTGGCTAGTTACTTTGAAGTTGGTGGAGAGGACTTATGTAATAAATCCCAGATTCTATCCCCCTCGTAGAGCTACGCACACAAATTATTGTTTTCACCATTAGTCTGAATTTTTGAGAGCTATTCTTTCATGTGCTGTGATTCCTGCTCTTCTGTTTGCATCAATACATTATCCTTCTAAGAAACTGAGTTTGACATTCACACAGTATTTGTTTAGATAGTGGGCCAACTCCCAACTAGCTCCCCCAAATTCCTAGTTTAAAGCTCCCTTAATCAGTTGTGCCAGCCTCCATCCTAGAAGTCTATTTCCCCCCTTACTCAGGTGAAGTCCATCCCGAGAGAACAGTCCTCTGTCCATGAATGCTTCCCAGTGGCCATACATCCCAAAGCCCTCCTTATAGCACCACTGCCTGAGCCATCTGTTGATCGCCATAATCTTGTCACAGCTTTGTTGCCCTTCTCTAGGAACAGGCAGAATCCCACTGAAGATCACCTGAGCCTCAATTTCCTTAAGCGTCTTCCCCAGCTGCGCATAGTCTCCCTTGATACGTTCCAGTGAGAATCTAGCTGTATCATTTGTTCCCACATGAAGGACAATCAGCGGATTCTTTCTCACTCCTGTTAAGATTCTTTTCAGCCTCAGGTCCGCATCCCATATCTTAGCACCCGGCAGACAGCACACCCTTCTGTTCTCCAGATTAGCTCTAGTTACTGGCCTGTCTATTCTTCTCAGTAAATAGTCTCCAGTCACGTAGACCTGCCTTTTCCTGGTGATGGTGTGATTCTCCAGTCTATCCCCTTTTCCCTCTGGCTGCAAGTCCTCTCGATTTCTGTTGTCCCTTGCAATCCTCCACAACCCGTCCCGTATCCTCCTGGGGCTCATGTTTGGTGTTATCTCCATTGACTCTTCCCTTCTTCCTATAGGACTAGCTGCTCTTCTCTTCTTCCTTGCCCTCTCACCTGCTGTGCCCCTTCTTCGTTTTCCAACTCCACAAACCTGTTCCTGAGCTCTATTTCTCCTTCACTAGCCCATCTTTTCCTCTGCCTGGTTCTCTTAGTCACATGCTTCCACTGTCCACTTCCTCACCCAGCAGTCTCCCCCTCAGAATTCTTTGGTCCTGCTTCCATCTGCAAGTCTGAGCTTTTCCCTTCAGCCTCCTCATGTCTTTGCTCCATCATCTGCTCAAACCTCCTCCTAAACTCAACCACCTGCATGTCCAATCCTCGGATCTTTTCTTCCATCAGCTCTATCAGGCGGCCCTTCGTGCAGACGAAACTCTTATCAGGTCCCCCCTCCAGGATCATGTACATGCCGCAGCTTCCACATCCAGTTGTCTTCATTGTGTCTTCCACTGCTGCATCTGTATTGGTTATAGCCTTCCCACCTAAAACCTGCTAGTCCAGGAAACACAAACCAAACCACCATCATCCACAGCAGAGCAAACCCCCAAGGGGCACCAGAACACTGGCAGAACACCACCCACTCCCTTCACCTGTCTATTCCTCTGCCTAGCTCTCTTAGTCTCCCCCTCTTGTAAAGTCCCACTAACACTCCCCTGTTTACAGCTCTGTTTGCTGTCTCCTGTGCTGCTGCAGCTGTCCCTATTTACATTAATTCTTATGGAGAAATTGATTCGCTTAACATCGTTTCACTTAAAGTTGCATTTTTCAGGAGCATAACTACAACGTTAAGTGAGGAGTTACTGTATATCAGGTTTTTATCCACAGTTTTTGCCTGATTTGTTACTGTATCTTTAGTTAGCTTTTCATACTGTGATCACTTTACCTCCTTATGTCATCAGAGTATGAACAATGTTATTTTTACCATTACATTGTTAATTGTCTAATATTGCGTTTGATAAAGCATCCCTAAACTAAACTAGAACTTTTGTTACATGATAATTTCCTTTCTGGAAATGACCTCTTGCCCAGTCTGAGACAGTTGGGCTGTGTCTTTCTTCCTATAAATACTGGAGGTAATATTTGACCAGGACACTTCAGGGCATGGCCATACCCCTTCTACCATCACACCAGATAAGTCCTTCCAAGGCTGTATGGAAATACTAAATTCTTCTTCGAGTGCTTGCTCATATCCATTCCAGTTAGGTGTGTGCGCGCCGCGTGCACGTTCGTTGGAAGATTTTTACCCTAGCAACACTCGGTGGGTCGGCAGGGCGCCCCCTGGAGTGGCGCCGCTATGGTGCCGGATATATACCCCTGCCGACCCAGCCGCCCTTCAGTTCCTTCTTACCGCCCGTGTCGGTCGTTGGAACAGTGGAGCGCAGCTTAGCTGACCTCCGCTTCCCTAGCTACTCGTAGTTCTTGTGTAATACAGTTATAATCCTTATACGTTTTTTCTTTATAGTTAGTTTAATGATACTTAGCGGGGTTCGGGGAGTAGCCCCTTCCCTGCACCGGTGCCTGAGCCCATGCCCGGCTCACCGGTTTTTAGTCCGTGCCTGCC
>NC_133775.1:42841211-42934905 GCF_003597395.2 Chelonoidis abingdonii | reverse complement strand
GGCTGGGTCGGCAGGGGTATATATCTGGCACCATAGCGGCGCCACTCCAGGGGGCGCCCTGCCGACCCACCGAGTGTTGCTAGGGTAAAAAGCTTCTGACGAACGTGCACGCGGCGCGCGCACACCTAACTGGAATGGATATGAGCAACACATCTCGAAGAACAACAGTTACAAAGGTGAGTAACCGTCTTTTTTTGTAGTTTAACTGTAAATAAACCTTGAAGAGACTATCAATCATATAGCTGCTTAGGGTGACATCCTGGCCCGTTTGAAATTTAATGGAGTCCTGATTTCACCCTTTGAAAACTTATTTCAGGTGGGTAAACTGGAGGAAATGTCAGCCCCAGGAAGGAAATTACCAAATAACAAATTCCTGCTCTAGAACCTGTCCCATCCCTATTCTGAGACAAATAGGATGCCGTAAAAAGTAAGGAAAAATTAGTAGAGAGGGAGAGAGAAAACGGAAGAAAAATTATCCCACTTTTCTCAAATATATCGGTATTCATCTGTTTTGGAACTACTGCTTGAAAGTATCTTCCTTCATAGGGATGCTTCTGCAGAGTAGTGAAGGTCAAGCCTGGAGAAAGTATTAAGAGATGACCAGGTTCTAGCTTTACAGTATTCCTCTCTTTTCATATATGTCTTTTTCCTCACAGGAGGCCTCTGTGCAATGTGTTGAGTGGGCTCTGATCCCTTCTTGAATCACTTAATCTCTGGCTGGATATGCTTCAGTGACACAGCACTTGATCCACTTAGCTATGGGGACTTTAGATGCTCTCAGGCTCAGGCATTATGTATGCGAGACAGGAGTAAAGATGCTGTTTTCCTTAACTAACTGATTGTACTAACATATAATTTACCTGCTCTTTTCATGTGTAGCATGTGTCATGCTTTTCCTTTTTGGTGTTATGGCCCTGGGCAAAATGAAAGAAGAGTGATTTCCTGTGTGATAGGGAAGGAGGAGTTAACCTTGGTTAAAAGTTACTTTGGCTTACAAACAGCTGCCTTGTTTTCACAGAAGATCCAATGAGGCTCATGTCTTTCAAGAACAAAGATTTCAGACACTCCTTTTGCCAAAGTGGTTGCAACTCAGAGGTACATTTTTATGTAAAGGAAATACTGTGAGAGCTTGTATTGCTGTGGGTAGCTCTGACGTAGAGAAGATAGGCCTACCTCTTGGGTTAGACAGAAGTGTTGATCTAAAGAACCTCTAATCTAGACCATTATGTGAGTTGTTAATAAACCTTGAAGAACTCACTTTCGTGAAGCTGTTTAAAGCTGAGACGTGATATGCAGTGGAAATGGAAGGATTTCAATGGCCCTAGTCCAGTCCATTCTGTAAGAAATTTAAACAAAATACTTGGTTTTCTGGAACTGATCTTTCTTCCTTGACACAAGTATTTGGAATTTAGACTTGTTTCTAGTGTATGTAGTTCAAAAAAAAAAAAAAAAAAAAAAAAAAAAGAGAGAGAGAGAGATGATATAATATTTACCAGTATGGTACTAATATGTTCATTTAATCTGTAAAATTCTTGACCTTTACACATTTGATTTTTGCTTTCTCTGCTAACATGATAGCAGAGGCAATATTTTTTCTCTTACTGAGAACTGTAAAATAGGTCTTATTCATGTTAGAATTGACATACAAAAACATTTTGGGACAATCAGTTTTTATTTTAAAAAAAATAACAATGTGTAGGTCATACGCATAAGGTTGTGAGTGCTGTTACTAGCTGGTGTGTTTTCAGCGGCTTGTATAAATTAGAGTCTTTGCAGACAGACTAAAAGGAGAGCATAGGACAATTGCATGCGTATCAGAGCAAATGGTAAAGCAGTATAATAATAGGTGACCTACTGTGTGAGTTACTGTCACGTTCTCTGTTCACCCACTATACTTGTTACTTTGAGGCTTGATTCTGCTCTGTTGAACTTAATGGGAATTTTGTCCTAGATTTCAGTGGGAAGATGATCAGGCTCTTGGGCTTATTTTGATTTGCTTTTTAACTCTTTTAGAAGTACTTTGATGAGTCTCTCTGGCCAATCTACACTTATCAGGAACGATGCTGCTGCGATCATTGCAGCGGGGGTCAATTTAGTGGGTTTAGTGAAGACCCACTAAATCGACCGCAGAGCGCTCTCCAGTCGACTCTGATACTCTACCGGAACAAGAGGAGTAAGGTAAGTCGACGGGAGAGCGTCTCCCGTCAGTGCAGCGCAGTGTAGACACTACAGTAAATTGACCTAAGCTACATTGACCCCAGCTATGTTATTCATGTAGCTGGAGTAGCGTAACTTAGATTGACTTACCCCGATAGTGTAGACAAGGCCTGAGTGTGTGAGGCTGATACTCTTGAAATACCTTCACAAACTATCCTGCTCTGAATCGAAATATTAAAGAAAAAAGTAGCTTTTTTAGGAGCATAGTGTGTACTGTAAGTTATTCTTGAGAGTTTTTAATTCTTACATTATTATTAGCATGGCCTAAAATACCCGTCAGAACTGTGTGCCTCATTGTGTTAGACCTTATACAAACACGCATTAAGACACAGTCCTTGCCCATGAAGAGTTTACAGTCTAAAATCACATTGCCCCATAGTAATTTTGATAGGATAATGATAATCTCCAAAATTAAATAATAAAATATCTGTATCTTTCTCCTCTAGGAGGATAAGATACATGACAATTGCATCACTGTATCTTGTACACATAGACAACAAGAGATATTAGTCATATGGTGGAAAACAGTGCTAAAAGTAAGGTCATTAACAAGCGTAGAAACGGACAAGTCTCATTTGCCTTTAAAATTCAGTTTCATTTTCAGCACATTCATATTCAGGAGATGCGTTAAAAGACTGACCTTTCTGACACCACTGCATCAATACTTACTACTAAAGGGCTGCTTTGAATATTTTTCATAAGTGTTCAGTCAATAGTAAAGATACTGATGTTTGGATCTTTGCTTGTGCTACACATCACTGCAGTTCATCGCTACAAAATATCTTATTCTGGGAATTGCTTATAATCTAGAAAAAGTGAAATGTCATCTTATCAGTATCTCTAGCTTTACCAGCCAATTGTATGTCTCTGATAACACCTTGGGTACTTAGGTGTTTCAAATTCTTAAATTTTCTCCCCTTCCTTTACTTGATTTTCCCCCCAATCCTAATTCTTGTGTTAGTTTAGCAAACAAAGCACCGGAGACATACATAATCCTAAAGACCTCAGTGTGAAAAGTAATTGGTTTTGTTAATAAAACATTTTAGTGAGGGTTAATTTCATTTTTCCTTTTCCACTGGTATAGATTTACACAAAGGTTATCTAGAAACAAAGTATGTTCTTAGCATATCAATGATCTTGTTTTTTTTAGCATTATATTAATCTAAATGTGATTTTTTAAAAAATGCTTGTTAGCTTTATATAGAACATAAAAATGAATAAGAATACTAATGCGGCAGCAACAAAGATAAAACTAAAAACAAAACCCTGTAGTGGAGAAAAATATACAGCGCAAACAAACTCCTTGAAATGGAAAGAGTTACAGAAGAAGAAAAACTGAACAAAATGCTAAATAAAGTTGTTCTTCAAGTGATTGTTCATGTCTATTCCAACCAGGTGTGTGTGCACCTAGTGCATGCCAGCTGGAAGATTTTTCCCTTAGCAACGTCCGTAGGGTGGTCCTGGGCGCCCCCTGGAGTGATGCCTTCATGGTGCCCAATATAGGGCCCTGCCAATCCTCCACCCCATCAGTTCCTTCTTACCATCAGTGACGGTTAGCTGGAACTTCATTCGCTCCTGCAGTAAGCGCTCTAGCAGTGTCTGATAATATATCATTTATGTAGTTTATCAGTTACTTAATAGTTGTTCCTTATAGTTATAGTTAGTTGGTTTGGGGCCCCCCAACAACGTTCCCCCTGCTGGGGTGTGCCCGGTCTCCAGGGTTTAAGCTCTGCAAGGCCTGTGGCAGATTTATGCCCAAGAGTGATCCTCACTCTTCCTCCTTGCGGTGCCTTGGTGAGAGTCCCCAGAAGGAGAAGTGCTGTATCTGCAAGGGTTTCTGTCCCAGAACCCTCAAAGACCCGGAAGAGAGTCTAAACCTTCTGTTGATGGAGGCGGCATTGAGGCTACACTCTGACCCGGGACCCACTGAACCAGCACTGACCTCATTGGTGCGCAGCGCCCCGGCACCAACAGCATGTGAAACGGCCCCAACTAAGGATTCTAAGGCTCCCTCCCCCGCTGGCACCGCCACGGCTCGGGCCATTAGAAGTCGGCCTCAGCACAGCACCGCTGTCCGTCCCTGGTGCCGGTAAAGAAGAAGAGACCAGTGAGTGGTCAGTCACCCTTCTCAAAACCTAAGGGGTCTGTGGTGTCCACGAGTGTATCAGGACGGACCGCCCCCTCCTCGCTTCCACCCAAGGTCTCATCGACTCCTGCTTCTGCCCATCTTGAAGAACAACAGTTATGAGGAAGTGAGTAACCGTTTTTTCTTCTTCGAGTGATTGTTCATGTCCATTCCAACCAGGTGTGTGTGCGCCACGTGCACTCCAGCCTGTTTCGCCTACACGGAGTGTCCTGATGGTTCTGCAGCTGGTAAGGCCGAGGAGCAGGCTGAGGCCTAAAATGCCTGCGCTGGGTAACTGGCGTGTGGAGCCCCAGCGAGCGCAGAGTAGCCCTAGAGTCCTTCAGACTGTGAAGTCTCGTATGTGTTTTTTCAGAAAAAAGAGAGGATCCCTCAAAGGGTGGTCCTTTATGGTCTGCTGGACCTTGTGGGGCAGTCCAGAGACCTGTAGCCAGGAGCCTTGCCTCATCACCACCCCTGTGGCCAGCGTGCGCAAGGCTGCATCCACCACGTCCAGAGCCGCTTGCAGAGAGGCCGGGGAAACTTAAACCCTGGAGACCGAGGCATACCCCAGGAGGGGGAACGCTGTTGGGGAGGGGAGGCCCAAACCAACTGATTGTAACTATAAGGAACAACTATTAAGTAACTGAGAAACTGTATACACTATATGCTATCAGACACTGCCAGAGTGCTTGCTGCAGGAGCGAGCAAAGTTCCAGCTAGCCGTCACCGGAGGTGTAAGAAGGAACTGAGGTGGTGGAGGGTCGGCAAGGCCCTATATTGGGCGCCATGAAGGCGCCACTCCAGAGAACGCTCAGGCTGACCCTATGGACGCTGCTAAGGGAAAAATCTTCCAGCCGGCGTGCACGCGGTGTGTGCAGACCTGGTTGAAATGGACATGAACAGCACATCTCGAAGAACAACAGTTACGAGACAGTGAGTAACCGGTTTGTTTTTTTTAAAACCCTCAACAAGGTAACAATGCAACAAAATTATAAATGCAATTTCTCTAAGCTAGTACTGCTTAAAGAGAAACAATGGGGAAGATAAACTAGCATATGATCACAACAAATCGTCTACACGTGTTTATAGATGTATTAGTTCTGTAGGTACATGTTTCTCTCAAGAAGGCTGATATTTTAACAGCATAACTAGAGGTCTTCCATTTTATTGGCTAAAGTAATGTATAGAAATATCTGTAGGCGTTAGAAAACTCATTCAAAGAACACTAGCTAAAAGAGCAGTAAATATTCTATAATTACTTTTGAAATAGCTTTAGTCATCTAATTTGTTGCTAGATAACTCTGTCCAGCATATGCTGCTCGCGTTTTCTAATGTGGTGTTTCTCAGTCTGTGCTACATGGTCTTTGCTGATGACCCACAGAACGAAACATTTTGAGACTCAAGCAGTGGAGAATTGGAAGGAGAGGCAGGTTCACGAGATGATCCTTGTCATATGAAGTGGTCCTCAGAATAGAAAGGAAAAATCAGACTATCGTTCTGATATGTGTGGCTATTTTCCCAGTTATTATGGTATCTAAGAAATGGATTATACTGTACATCTTTTGGGAACAGGCTTGGATAATAAAATATTTTGTTTCATGATGTGTGGCACAGAGTGTGTCTCTTAGAGAAATATCAATGCAAAAATAAGACTCACAGTGTGTGGATTCAGATTTCTTGTTTAGATTTGGTGCATTGTATTCCCAAATTTCTTGAATTAAAAGCGTATTATCATATAATATATTTTACTTTTCTCTAGATCCAACATAAGACCGGACAATGCAAATACAAATTTTCATGAGTTCAAAATGCACACCTTCATTCGTGTCACATCCTGCAAAGTGTGTCAAATGCTTCTGAGGTAAGTCTTATAGTGTAAAGTATTGATTTTAATTTAATTCAAGTACCTTGCTGGGAAAAAAGAGTATGGAGATGACATACATGGTGAGAGAACTGTTCAAGATAGACTATCTGTAAAAGAAACCTAACCTATGTGTTTTTGTTTTGGTATTGAAATTTTTACCAGACCTCAAATGAGAGCAGAAAGGCTATTTAAAATCTCATGCCTGCAACATTGTGACCCATAACTATCAAGCATCTTAGCACCACTCTTACCTCTTCTATTTCCTGATTCCAGCTCTTCAGTTTTATATAAGTTGTTAGTAAGGCTGTCAAACGATTAAAATATTAATCGTGATATATTGCAAGATTAAAAAAATAGTCACAATGAATTGCAGTTTTAATAACACTGTTCAACAATAATAACATGCCATTTCTTTAAATATTTTTTGAATGTTTTCTACGCTTTCAAATGTATTGATTTTAATTACAACACAGAATACAAAGTGTACAGTGCACACTGTATATTACTTTCGATTACAAATATATGAATTGTAAAAAGATAAAAATAAAACAATATAAAATGAGATCTTACATGCTGATGATGAGTTCTGCTTGATAACGATCCAGGGCAGTGCGGAATGGACACACATTCATTTTCATCATCTAAGTTAGACACCACCGACAGAAGGTTGATTTTCTCTTTTGGTGGTTTGGGTTCTGTAGTTTATGCATCAGAGTGTTGTTCTTTTAAGATTTGTGACAGCATATTCCACACCTTGTTCATCTCAGATTTTGGAAGGCACTTCAGATTCTTAAACCTTGAGTGCTTTAGCTATCTTTAGAAATTTCATATTGGTACCTTCCTTCTGTTTTGTCAAATCTGCAGTGAAAGTGTTCTTAAATTGAACAACATATAGTGGGTCGTCATCCAAGACTGCTATAACACAAAATATGGTATAATGCGGGTAAAATACAGAGAAGGGGACAAACAATTCTCCCCCCAAGGACATCAGTCACAAATTGATTTAATACATTATTTTTTTAACGAGCATCATCAGCATGGAAGTATGTCCTCCTGGAATGGTGGTCGAAGCATGTACCAATGAACTTACTTCCCTAGTGGGTCAGACTTGGAATAAAAGCCATGGGTAGGCTTGAATCTAAACCCCACTTGAAAGTCAAAGGGCTTCAAAATTGAGCTTATAATTTATGAGAGTTAGGGTACGTCTACACTTAGGGTTGCCAGCCATCCAGGTTTTACCTGGACAGTCCGGTTTTTGGCATCTGTGTGTGGGTGCCATTTAGAGCTGCAAGGTGCCCAGTTTTTTACCAGAAAGTCCGGTTGAAAAGGAGACCTGGCTGTATCCAGTCAAGTGTACTGACTGGACACCAAAAGTCCAGTTACTGTGGGGTTGGGGGAAGCGCCAGGTTATTAACCTTCACCAGCCCCAGCTCCTACCTGCATACAGGCTCCTTGTCAGGCTGCAGCAGCTCCCCTCCCAGCCCCAGAGCAGAGGGAGCCCAGATGTGGGGACAGGGCCGGCACTTCCATTTAGGTGGCCTAGGCAATCGCCTAGGGCGCCAGGATTATTGGTGGGCGGCATTTTGCCGGAGGGGGCGGCAGGCGGCTCCGGTGGAGCTGCCACAGTCGTGCCTGCAGACCTGGAGCCGCAGACCAGCGGACCCTCCGCAGGCACGACTGCGGCAGCTCCACCGGAGCCGCGGGACCAGGGTGCGGGGCGGCGAAATTGCCGTGCACCTAGGGCGCTAAAACCCCTAGTGCCGGTCCTGTGGGGGCGGGAGGGAGAAGGGAGGTGGAGACAATCCAGTGAGCAACAGGGGGAGGGGGAGAGAGGAATGAATGATGGGGGCAGGGCCTTTGGGGAAAGAGGTGGGGCAGGGGCCATGCCTCGAGGGGATCTGGTTACCAGCAATTAGAAAGGTGTACTCTATCTATACTGCAATTAAAAACCCACGGTTGGCCCCATGCTCGTGGGGCTTGGGCTAAGAGGCTGTTTAATTGTGGTGGAAATGTTCAGGCACGGGCTGGAGCTTAGGCTCTATGACCCTGCAAGGTGGGAGGCTTCCAGAGCAATTTAATACCTTTTTTGCCCAAGCCCTCTGAGCGCAAGTCAGCTGACATGGGCTGGCTGCGGGTGTCTAATTGCAATGTAGGCATTCCATTCCTCCAGGGGAGAGTGCAGGGCTCTGTGAGGTGTGCTCAGCGGCTCTTAACATTCATCAACCATCTTTCCTTATACTTTTATTTTTAATGGAAGCAGTTTATAGTCAATAATATAGGTAATAAAACTTCTATCCTGATAAAAAATTCCTCCAAAATGAATCCTGTCCTAGTATGCATGTTCATTATACATTCCTATTGACATCAAATGGAGTATGGATCAGTGATAGTATAGGGACACTGTGGTATTTATAGTTGGTACAATTTTGGCATGTACCATGCCAAACCCCATTTTGTGCCCAATTGATCTGAAGTATGTTAGTTCCCCTGGTTTACTGGTAGAATATCCGGCTCTAAATGTCTTGAAGTTCTGAAAAGAAGACTGGAGTTCTATGTTACCCATGATCTGTTGCCACTCTTCTTCAAGCTTCTATGTACAATCATTGTGCAGCACAGCAAATGACTTCTACTGCAATCTACAGTATTTTTATGCTAATTATTTAATATATGCAGATTTTTATCACTTAATATATCACTATCTAATTTTACTTTACAGAGGAACATTTTATCAAGGCTATTTATGTTCTAAGTGTGGAGCTGGGGCACACAAAGAATGTTTAGGGAGATTAGACAATTGTGGCAGAGCTAATTCAGGTGGTAAGTCATTTTTATTGTTGGAATACTGTTTTTAATTGGGACGTAAAACTTGCTAGATATAATTAAGGTTTAATTTACCTCTAATTTGTGTTTATTGTAACATGCATACTTTTGAAACTACCATTTATAAGCACAATTAGAATTGCATTTAAAATTCATAGTGACTTTTATTCTTGCTAAACTGAAATGTAAGAGAGGAAAGGAGTGAGAACTGCTGTAGGACATAGCAGTTTCCTTAGCCTGTGTTCCTGTACAGCAACAGATCGTTCTGGTTTTAATCATGAACTGCTCATAAGTAACATCTGTTATAAAGAAAATCATCCTTTGATACATCCTGCCCCCAATGTCTCCATCTCAATCTTCCTCTTTTGCTCTCAGCTCCTTGAGCTATTTGTTTGTGCTGCCTCACCTTTCTCTCCCTGTTAATTCTCTCTTCGATCTCCTTGGTTTCCATGGTTCCCACACACTCCACTCAAAATGTTCTCACTAATGTAATTGATGGCTTACTACTGTCCACATCTAAGGACTTCACTTCTGTTCTCATCCCACCTGGTGACTCCTTCCCCCTGCTTTTCTCCCCTACCTATGTCGTCTAGGCTTTCTTGATTCTCTTTCTACCTCTCTAATCATTCCTTCAATGTATCTGTCTGAGGGACTCCCTTCTTAAATAAAATATATGGAGATATACCTATTTATCTCATAGAACTGGAAGGGACCCCAAAAGGTTATTGAGTCCAGCCCCCTGCCTTCACTAGCAGGACCAAATACTGATTTTGCCCCAGATCCCTAAGTGGCCCCCTCAAAGATTGAACTCCCAACTCTGGGAGCAGGCCAATCCTCAAATCATTGAGCTATCCCCCCCAATCGAAACAAACAACATATATGATCTGTTTGCCATTAGAGATCTATACTCCCTAGGAACAGCTTTCTCTATTTCCTCTGTTCAGATCCCGCAGAGCTTCATCCTCCTCTTTCCACTTTCATCTTATCCCGGTTACATCATCCACTCTTGTGACTTACACTACTGCCTCTCTCCTGCAACTCTCAAGCTTTCCCTTCCTCTGGCCTCCTGTCTCTCTCTTTAGTACTGCATCTCTGTTTATCTGTCTGAAATCTCCTCCTGGATGGACTACTGCTAATTAAAACTTGACAGAATTTTTCAACTATTTATTTCTATAGGAACTTCACAGGTTTACAGATCCATGCCATATAAATATCAGAAACAAAACAATAATCATTACAATGGTGAGCTTTTGCTTTTAGAGAAACATGATACAATAATATAGTCATCCCTATTTAACATGGTTACCCTATTACAGAGTGAGCATCTTTACATTGCAGGAGCATGCACAGGAATAAAAATTTGGCCACTTTTTGGAGGGGTACTTTCTGTGCCCCAAATGGCTGGAGAAGCTTCCCTCCCACCTCTGTGGCTGGAGGAGCTGGTTTGCTCTGGGGCCAATGAAGCTCGCTCTCCCAGCCCTGGAGGAGTTCTGTGCCCACACTGATTGGGGGGTGGGCATGCCCCTGCTTGCTCCCCTTTCCGTATGTCCCTTCCATGACATGTCATTTCTAGTGACTTTATTAAATTGAGTGAAATCTCGGACTACACATTTAACAAACCAGGTATGAATATCAAATATCAATATTAAAAGTATTGGACAGGTGTACTAGGACTTTTTTGGTGAATATACTTTGAGTATTGAATAAATAGTAACCACATGTCTAAGGATCTTTTTGTTGTCTAGAACTGGATAGAAATGTTAATTCCTCGTCTTTCTTCCTTCTTTCTGCCTACTCAATTTCTGTCAGTAATTCTGCTACCCTCCCTGTCAACCAAGCTTGTAACTTTAGTGTCATATTTGACTCTTCCTCCATCCAGGCTCTCACCAAATACTGTCACTTTTTCTGGAAAAAAAAATCATCATGTTGGGAAATGTACATATGTTTGACAGAATTTTCCAAACATCCATAGATGGGATCATTGGGAAAAAACTGTAAAAAAATTTAACTGATAAAAATTTTGCTATATTTTGTTGGGAAATTTTTTTTCATTTGAAAATTTTCTGGCCAGTTCTTTTTCTTACCTTTCTAAATCTGTTCATTGCTCTCCAGTCGTACTGCTTAAAACCTTTTCTGTTGCTTGTCCATCTCTCACTTAGGCTGCAGTAATCTCTTCTGCTTTCTGACTTCATTACTTACAATCTATGCAAAATGTGTTTATAAAAATTATATGGTCCAAGCAGTGGAAGAGATTATTTCCTTCTATACAACCCTTCATTGGCCTTTGCTTTCAAGGCTCTGCACAAGCCTGCTTCTACCTACATCTCTGCTCTCATTTCTTCCAACTTTCCAATGCAAAAGCCTCCTTCCAAACTGCTCTCCTTTAGTTTTCTTCTTCACTGTAAACTCCAGTTCAGGAAAGCATCCCTAATCAGGAGAGCATTTATGTGGGTGCTTACATAGGATTTAGCATGTTCATGAGGGTTTTCCTGAACTCTGTGTCTTCTTACATGCTGTCCTGAGAACGGTCTCTCACTTCTTGTGTACCAAATGATCCACGTGCTTTTTCCATTGAAATCTCTCTCAGAAACATATTTCTTCCACAAAGCCTTTTAAGGATAAGCTGCCAAAGTCAGATTTTTAAATTATATCATCATTTTAGAATATATTTAAAATAATCAAATGTAACTAATTGAAACAAACAATGTATACGATCTGTTTACTATTAGAGATCTATACTCCCTGGGAACAGCTTTCTCTGCTTTCACTTTCTTCCCCACTCCCACCTTCACCTGTTATCATTTTGCTCATATTTTTATCTTAATTGGATTACAGGCACCTTAAGGGAAGGGACGTCATATTTCAATCTGTCTGAAAAGTATTATATATACACATGGTGCAATGTAAATCAACAATAATAGTCATAAATGTTCAGTTAACTCAGGTTCTCCGAATTTTCCTCAATTCTCCTGAATATACACTGAAGTAATGCTCTTCAGTTGCTGGAGGCAAAATAATCACACACATGCTACTTCATGAATTAATGAACTGAATAAATTTTCATTTTACAACATCCAGAGATACAGTATGTTCTTTTTGATTTTATTTAGCATGCTTTACCTCATTTTTTTAAACATAGAAGTACCATATGACTCTGTCATGAATCAGTGGTTGCTCAACATACTTTGATGCAACTGGATTATGTAATTATAGCATATTACTTTATTTATTTTCATTCATTCTGATTGTTTAAATTTTCTGTCCTAGTCTACTTTTCTTTCTCACCATTTGCCCTTTCCTTGCCTATATGAAGACTCTCATGTTTCTGTACTTACTATACAAACTACAAACTTTTTAAAACAAAAGTACCCCCCCACACAAAGAATCAGAAAATCTGTTTTAACACTGATCACTAAGGAGCAGGATGTGACTTCTTTACAGTCTTCTGTTTCTTCTATATCCGTTTGGGATGGGGTGACAAGAATTGAAAACAATAGTCCAGGTGAGGGTGTGTTATTAATTTATGTACTGGCATTCTAATATTTTGGTATTTTCTCTCTTCTTTTTAATATAGTTTAACATTTTGTTTTCGTTTTAGACCACTGAGCAGATGTTTTCACTGAGCTGTCTGAAATGATGCCTAGAACTTTACCTGAGTGGTTTAAGGCCTTTTATAGTGTATTCCAAGCCTGTTAGAATCATAGAATATCAGGATTGGAAGGGGCCTCAGGAGTTAGTGAAAATTCAAAAAATAAACTTCTAGAGACAGATGAAACCTTAAGAATGACAAATTTAATAAGTGTCAGATTTAGATGATACACTGATGAGGAAGATGTGACTAAAATCTAAAAATAAATTACTACTTTGTCAAGCAATGACTTATATGCAGACATATGTCAGTTCTTTAGATGTCTTGTTTCAAAGAAGGTCGATTCAATAGATTATAGAAGTTGCAATGATAAAGGTGCACTGGTAATCAGTTGAATTGCTGAATGGTGTAAAATATCCAAATTCAGCCCCGGCTTTTCTAATTGTTATTCCTGCCCCTACTTCACTGAGCATCTCTTGTGGCAGTCCTGTGGCTGTGTTCACTTTCTCCGCTATCAACTTATCCCTTCTTCCTGCAGTGCTGCTTTGTTCATGCCCAAGCAATCCTTCGTTTCTTCTGTCATTCACTTCCAATCCCCACCAGCTCTTCTCTACTCTTAACTCTCTGATCAAATCCTCCTCTCTGCCTCCCCTTTCTACTTGTATTCTGACAAATTCCTCCAGTGGGGTTGTATAGTTGTAACAAAGCACAGATTTTAGCAAATATGTATATATTTTAATTACAGGAGCATTTATAAGGGCATACTGGTTCCCAATTTAATGGCTTTTGCGAATATGCACCCAACTTTGTCAAAATCAAAAGCTTAGGGTACTCAAAATATATTATCCATGCTGCTTGTACTCACTAGCTTGAACTCTCCATCACTACATCACAGGCTGCTATTTCTTCCCTCACTCCCTTCCTTTACTGTCCTTCTTTTCACCAGCATCTAAAGTTAAGCTCTTCAAACATCTTTCCACCTCCAGTCCCTAAGCCTTTCCCTGTCACACATGCACTGCTGCTCAGAACAGGGGATAGGAGGGCCATTTCACCTTGATTTCCAGTCTGGTATTGTGGGATCTTCCTATCACCAGAGGAAGGTGATGCTATATGAATGGAGTGAAGAGTGGGATCTAGGGCAGCAGCACTCCTTGGGGGCCAGGGAGCGGGAGAGCAGGGTGGGATTCTCCCTGTGCTTTTTGAAGAAATGGGGAGAAGCTGTGCCACCTCATGTTCCCCCTTTCATTGTTCACACGTAACAGGAGTCAGCTCTGTGGGCCTTACAGTTTCTTGATGTTCCTCAGGACTACCCTAGAATGCCAATAACTGAGCTTGATTCCGTTTTAATCATCTAAATCAGGGGAAATACCCATCTGCTTTATTGCATTATCATACTTCAACCAGACCACCCCTTTGGTATATCCTTCCCATTAAAATAGGATTGAGTGTCTCAGACAATTGTTTCCAGGTTGCATAGACAATTTAATCTTTCAATGAGATAAATCCCTGAGAATAGGCAAAAGTATCAAATATTTAATAAAATAAAGTAAAATCCATGACAGCCTCTTGTTTATAGCTGTCTCCAGGTTCTCCAGAGAATAAATGTTAGAATCATCTCAGATTCAGACTAGATAAATAGGAAGAATCTTAACTAGCATTTTTACAGTGTGCTGTAGCTAGGCAGATCTGAGCACCCCAAATTTGCTACTCGAACAACTGGACCATTTCACACTGTCATCTTTTAGTAAACAAATGGTGTCAGGAGAATTGTTCTTCCACGTGAGCTCTGATTAAAATACAATTTTATCGTATTTTACTTGATAAAAGTCTATTGTCGTTTGCTCCTTACCAGACCAAACAGAAACCACAAAACAAGCTAGCTTCTGCTTGATTCCTTTTTCATTTAAATTCCTCTATTTCAGATTGTTCTGCCTGAGAAAGAGCCAAATGGACTGAGATGGAAAGGATATATAGCTTTCATATGCATGGATAGTATGTGATTACATGTTAAAAAATGTTAGAGGTGTATAAACTGTAAAAGAAAGAAGCTACTTTCTATTATAACATCTTTGTGCAAAAGTGCATGTGCTACTTGTGTAGATTTTCATATGTTGCAGCACATAATTTTTATCTCCACATGGGATTATTCATAATCAAGATGCGTTTCTGACGTGATATAAAACCAGCAGCTTTCCCTATTTACCTTTCCCTGGCTTGTTCAGTAGCTGCAGATTTGCCGGCTGTCCTCCAAAGCCACCATATTAGCAGCATTGACCAGCAAATGTTCAAGTCCCAGAACGCTCATTGGAGAGTTGCTGTTTCTTCTTTAACTTAAATAATATTGTTCAGCCTTTGTTGAACTAATGATCCATACTGAGCTTGAATAACAATCACTGTGGGATCAGGGTACTTTGGGGCAAAGTTCTGTCCTGGGCAACTGCTGGTGCTACTCCTAACACTTATCTATATACAATGTAAGATTATAGAGTCCATATGCCCTCATTGTGAGCCATAAGGAACAGATAGCCCCATTCCTCCTTTTAGAGTAGATTACTTTACATTTTCTACATTTCAAAAATAAAAGTTAAAATATTTTAAAAAGAAGACAGGTATTCCCCTATTGTATCCTCATATTTCATTGTTCATTTAGTTAGCATGTAAGCCCCAGTTGCTCTGCTATATAACTGAAGATTAAGCTATTCCCACTTAGACTCTTCTTAGACTTTAAGGCCAGGAGAGACCATTGTGATCATCTAGTCTGACCTCTTGCACATTGCAGGCCTCAGAATCTCACCCACCCGCTCCTGTAATAAACCTGTAATCTCTGGCTGAGTCACTGAAATCCTCAAATCATGATATAAGGAATCTAAGTTACAGAGAATCCACCATTTACTCTAATTTAAACCAGCAAGTGACCCATTCCCCATGTTACAGAGGAAAGTGAAAACCTCCCAGGGTTTCTGCCAATCTGACCTGAGGGAAAATAACTTCCCAACCCCAAATATGGCAGTCAGTGAGCCCTTGAGCATGTTGGTGAAACACATTAGCCAAACACCCAGGAAAGAGTTCACTGTAGTAACTCAGAGCCCTCCCCATCTAGTGTCCCATTTCTGGTCATTGGAGATATTTGCTACTAGCAGTCACAAATGGGCTACATGCTATTGTAGGCAATCTCATCATACTATCCCCTGCCAAAAAGATGAGTCTTCAAAGGTGTTTTAGAAGTTGAATAGTAAGTCAGAGAATCCAATTTGTTAGGAAGAATAAAATCCAAATCTCTATATAATTATCAAGTTCAGTCTTTGAAACCAATTAGGTTTTTTGCCCCCATTACTTCCCTTGGGAGGCTATTCCAGAACTTCGCTCCATTGATAGCTAGAAACCTTCATCTAATTTCAAGCCTAAACTTGTTGATGGCCAGTTTCTATCCATGTGTTCCTGTGCCAACATTGGCCCTTAACTTAAATAACTCCTCTCCCTCCTTAGTGTTTATCCTTCTAATGTATTATACAGAGCAGTCATATCTCTCTCTAGTTTTCGTTTGCTTAGGCCAAACAAAGCCAAGCTTCTTAAGTCTCCTCTTCTAGGGTAGGTTCCCTGATCTCCTAGAATTCCTCCTCTACCTTAGTGGGTCCTGCGCTTATTGGTGGATTTGCTCACCTCAGTGATCTTCCCCTCTTGTGGAACCCACAGTCTGGGTCAGCTCCTCCTGTGTCTGATCAGGAGTTGGGAGGTTTGGGGGGAGAACCCGGGCCCACCCTCTACTCCGGGTTCCAGCCCAGGGCCCTGTAGATCGCAGCTGTCTATAGTGCCTCCTGTAACAGCTGCATGATAGCTACAACTCCCTGGGCTACTTACCCATGGCCTCCTCCAAACACCTTCTTTATCCTCACCACAGGACCTTCCTCCTGGTGTCTGAAATACGCTTGTCCTCCCAATCCTCAGCAGTACACTCTCTCACTCAGCTCCTTGCTCCCAGCTCCTCACACGTGCTCCTCCTCCTGGCTTCCTCTCTGTCTGACTGGAGTGAGCTCCTTTTAAAACCCAAGTGCCCTGATTAGCTTGCCTTTATTGGCCTGCAGGTGTTCTAATTAAAGTAGCTATCTCCACTGCTTTCTGGAAAGATCTAATTGGCCCAGCGTGCCTGATTAACCCTGAGCAACTGCCATTTGGTTACCAGGGTCCTAGGGATTTGTTTAGCCTGGGGCAAACATACCTGTTTCTCAGTACTTTACTGTAGCCATCTGGTCTTGCCCCATCACACTGCTTATAGCAAAACTTCTTATTTGCACTGTTAAATTTCATCCCATTTCTATTATCCAGTTTTTCAGCATCTTGTATAAAATTCAAGTCTGCCTCCATATTGGCAATACCTCCCAACTTTGTGTCATCTGCAAGTCCTGCTTGGGCTCGAGCTTGGGCTCTGAAACTCAGCCCGGGGGAGTGTCTGTGTGTGTGTGTGTAGGGGCGCTTAGCCTGAGCGAGAATGTCCATACTGATATTTTTAGCCTTGTAGCACACGTTCCATGAGCCCAAGTCAGTTGACCCAGGCTTTGAGACTCGCTGCTTGGGGCGTGGTTTTTTTTTTTTTTTTTTTTTTTTTTTTTTTTTGTGTGTGTGCAGTGTGGACATACCCTCAATGGCTACACTCTCCTGTTTGTAACCAGTCCATATTTAAATTAAAATTTTCTTTTGTAAAAATTCTGCTGGTGGACGTTGTGACCCTATTTTATATAGCAGCAGTGTAGGAACTAGTTTGTCTTGCTTTGTTGCGGGTTTGGATGCTTTACAAAAATAGTGATATGTAGAGATTATGAAAATGCAGTGCTAAAAAGATGAGTATTCAAAGATATTTTAGAAGTTGAATAATAAGTCACAGAATCCAATTTGTTAGGAAGAATAAAATCCAAATCTCTATAAAATCAAATGGTACTGTCCTTACTCGAGAAATTCTCCAAAGGCCTTCTGAACAAGAGTGGAGGTTATGAATCCCATAATATGGACCAATAATTTTTCCTGATATGAAGAATCATGCTTGTTACGAGTTCTGCATACTGTGTAGGTTGCAAAATATTTTAACCTTAGCATGCTGCCTCACTGAAGGCAGGTGAAGTTTTCTCAGTGCTAGACTAAAATGTCTACAGATCATTGTTCCTTTGAGGAGTCTAGAGCACAATTCTGTGCAAACTGTGAGTACTTAAGGGAAGTAGAAGAAGATCCACAAATTATTAACTGCAATTATCCTGGAGAAATGTGATAAAAAGAATGTGGAAGCGTGTCAAGATCTTCGTCAAAAGATATTGATGATATCCTGAAGAAAAGGGAGTACTTGTGGCATCTTAGAGACTAACAAATTCATTTGAGCATAAGCTTGCATGGGCTAAAACCTACTTCATTAGATGCATGCACTGGAAAATACAGTAGGAAGATATATATACACAGAGGACATGAAAAAATTAGTGTTCCCATACTAACTGTAATGAGGGTAATCGGTTAAGGTGGGCTATTATCAGCAGGAGAATAAAAACCTCTGTAGTGATAATCAGGATGGCCCATTTCCAACAGTTGACAAGAAGGCATGAGTAAGAGTAGGGAAAAAATAGCATGGGGAAATAGGTTTTACTTTGTGTAATGATACATCCACTCCCAGTCTTTATTCAAGCCTGGTTTAATGGTGTCAAGTTTGCAAATTAATTCCAATTCTGTAGTTTCTTGTTGGAGTCTGTTTTTGAAGTTTTTTTGTTGGAGTATTGTGACTTTGAGGTCTGTAATTGAGTGACCAGAGCGGTTGAAGTGTTCTCTAACTGGTTTTTGAATGCTATAATTTTTGATGTCTGATTTGTGTCCATTTATTCTTTTGCATAGAGACTATCCGGTTTGGCCAATATACATGGCAGAGGGACACATGATGACATATATCACACTGGTAGATGTGCAGGTGAACGAGCCTCTGATAGTGCGGCTGATGTGATTAGGTCCTATGATGGTGTCCCCGAATAGATATGTGGATAAAGTTGGAAATGGGCTTTGTTGCAAGAATAGGTTCCTAGGTTAGAGTGTTTGTTGGGTAGTGCGTGGTTGCTGGTGAGTATTTGCTTCAGGTTGGGGGATATCTGTAAGCAAGGACTGGCCTGTCTCCCAGGATCTGTGAAAGTGAGGGATCATCCTTCAGGATAGGTTGTAGATCCTTGGTGATGCACTGGAGAGGTTTTAGTTGGGGGCTGTAGGTGATGGCTAGTGGTGTTCTATTCCTTTCTTTGTTGGGCCTGTCCTGTACTAGGTGACTTCTGGGTACTTTTCTGGCTCTGTCATTCTGTTTCTTCACTTCAGCAGGTGGGTATTGTAGTTGATAGAGATCTTGTAGATGTTTGTCTCTGTCTGAGGGATTGGAGCGGTTGTATCTTAGAGCTTGGCTGTAGACAATGGATTGTGTGGTGTTGTCTGGATGAAAGCTGGAGGCTACCACTCTGAAACCTGTCACCATGCAAGGTGATAGCTGGACATTTTTCCTGAAATTGTAATATGAGTTCATAGTCTGATTACTGTGAACTTCCAAGATAAAGCTGAAAGACAACTGTGAGTCTAAGATGATAAACTATGGAAATACTAAGAATGGAAATGAAAATGTTAGAGCCAAAAAAAAGAGAACTTTTGCGTAATAGGTAGGGCATTGTAGGACATGAGTATGAATAATTCTGTGCAGATGAAGCAAGGAATCTGCTCTTGAACTCCTAATCAGAAAGCCATGGGGAACTGATTCACATAAGGATCTGATGCAAAGTTTCCTGGATATACGGAGAGTGAAATTGAATAGACCTAAGGTTTTTCCTACCTTAAAGTAGTAATGATTTCACTTTGTTGGAGACTATAGATTTTGCTTCAGCAGTTTTCTTCTCACCATAATGAATGAGATTTGTGTGTATATGCTGCAGATAAACAAGGCTTTTTTGGCAATATCGATATTAGGTGGTTAGTTTCACTGCGGTCTGTAAACATGTCGAAGGGGCTTCTTGAGTTAAATTTCACATATAACATTCAGTGTATGCCAGTGTTGGCAAAGTTTTAACGTCTAATTCAGACATGCAGTAAATAGATGAAATACCGTCAACTTCAGTGAAGTTGCATTTGCTTATGCTGAGTTTGAATTTGGCCCTCAGTCTTTAACAACAAAATCTCTGCTGGCTTGAGGTAGTGGAGCAGTATAGTATTTACTTTGAACCTAAATATCAGGAATGTGACCTATTACCATAAATACTTCTCTCAGTAAAACTCATAGGTACGTATCAGGGACAGTTATAGCCTTTCTATGTTACTGGTTTTTTGCATCTCTCTGAATCCCAAATATTAGAAGTTAATCGTTCAACTTCTCTTTCTATATCAAATCACAACACTGGGATACTGAACTCACTTTATCCTAGTGAACTTTGAAACTCACTCCAAGATTAGTGTTTATGGTATTCATAAAAAAGCAGCAATAAGCCACAGCCGCTATTAAGACAAGGTGCTTTCTTCACTCAAAAGCAAAACAGTTCACAGGACTTTCATCTGTCATCCATAAAATCAAAGTCTCCTCCTATAAACTCTCCCACACCAGGACAGAAAGGCACCTTGTACGCTCTAATATTTGAGACATATGGGATCTGAAAATAAAACACTAACAGAACTGATGATTGGAAATGAACTTTTATAACGATTCCATTTTCGTGGTACTTAGTTCAGTTTTGAAGTCATTTATAATGCCAAGGTAGTGATACTATACAGGAGTAAAAGCCAAAAATGTAATTGCATTCTTACCCTCCTGCCCTTACCATAGGTTGGCATTTTCAAAGGAGTCCAAGTGAGTTAAGTGCCTAAATCCTATTGAATTTCAGCGAGATTTGAATACTTAACTCCCTTGGGCTCCTTTGAAAATCTAAGCCTTAATAATCTCTTCAAAACTATTAATTTGCTTCTCCCTCTC
This sequence comes from Chelonoidis abingdonii, assembly GCF_003597395.2. Taxonomy (NCBI): domain Eukaryota; kingdom Metazoa; phylum Chordata; order Testudines; family Testudinidae; genus Chelonoidis; species Chelonoidis abingdonii. Next base: position 42,914,330 of record NC_133775.1, on the reverse strand, counting down.
TCCCTGCTCTTTTGCTACACAAAGGTGAATGAATATTTTTGGAAAGGCTGAAAAAAAATCTTTACAACCTTTTTAAAAAAAATTCTCTTAGTGTGACAAAGAGTTTTCCCTGGCATTCCATCGATGAGGGGAAAATTATACTGCTCCTACTTGGTAGCATTCTGTCCTTCCAGTCTCCTGCTGAGATTTCTTGGTTCATATTCTTATTGTCTGTTTATCTTTAAATAAAATGTTAGTAACCAAGAGATTTTTTCCATATAATAAGAACCATCTTGGATGCATTTTTTAGCTTTAGCAAATCAAAATATTTAGATTTAGAGCTTCATATCTGGCTCATTCAATTTATGGTCCTTGGTAAGCAATGTGTGTTTTGCCATTGGGATGCTCTCCTGAGGACACTCAGAACCATAAACCACTGTGTTCCATAAGTGAGGGAAACTAGAATGTTTTTTTGCTCCCTTTCTGTTTTGCAAAGTCCAGTGTCTTTGCCTCAAAAGCCAGAAGACTTCATGGGGGTGTTGACTCTGTTCCCCCTTTGTTGCTAGTTAGCTTGATTGTTTGATTATAGCTCATCTTAATTAATTAGCCTCTTAGAGTTGATATGGCTACTTCCACCTTTTCATGGTCTGTATCTCCTTACTATGTGTTCCATTCTATGCATCTGAAGAAATGGACTGTAGCCCATGAAAGCTTATGCTCAGATAAATGTGTTAGACTCTGAGGTTCCACAAGTACTTCTGTTCTTTTTTTTTTGATTGCTTTGTTTATCCTATATGCAAATGTATTATCCTCTACCTGTAATCAAGCCAGTCAGACAGATAAATCCACATTCTACATCCACAGTCTAGGGCAGGTTTGATTTATGCACTATTTCTAAAATACATTTTAAGAACATATTGCCAGGTCATATACATAATTCTTTATACACAACCCGTACATAGATCATGCAGTAATATCTGCGACCAACATATCACCAGTTTTTATGACATCTTACTCAGTACACTTTTATAGTACAATAATAGTACATACAATCAGTTGAATCAATTGCTTATTATTTGGGGTTCAGACCCCCCCCCCCCAAGGTATCTGGACCCTGATTGTCACACCGGTATTTGAAAAAGTTTGGAAATTGTCTATGGTTGTAAACTAAACACTGGACATGTGCAATACATCATTTTCCTTACCAGACATCAGGCGTGGACCTGGAGAATGCCACACAGAAATAAACACAAGTGTGTGATAAGGCAGTAAAATAAAATCTAGGGTGCAGTGATGTGTTTATTAGAAAGTATGCTGATCAGATCACACACTCCATAATCTCCTCCCCATTCCCCAAACCCTTGCTGGGTTAATAGAAATGTGTGGTGCTCTGTATGCACAAAGCTTTAACACACTGCTGCAGCCATTCTGATAACCCACAAGAGTACCTTTCTTTATCCTTTTCTCATGCTGCTTTTTTTTTTTTCCACTAAAAGAAAACAAGAAAATTCATTGCAAAAAACCCCCTCCTACAGTATGTTAGTGCAGTGCTGTTTGAGAATTTAAGTACATGAATCTCAGGAAACTTCAAAGCTAAGGTTCTCACCACAACCAGTAGGCAAAACATTGAACTGATTATACAGCAATATAGAATATTATTAGGTGCAAAGGGATTAGAGGAAGTTTAAATTACAGTTGCAATAGGAATCTTAACTATAGAATTTCCCAGAAGGTATATGTGGTTGCATAGTGTTTTTGAAACTCGGCAGAACCATTTCTAAAGATTTAAATGATTTGATTGTTTGGCATACAACTGTTGGAAAGTTCAGCATAACTCAGAAACAGGCCATTTATAGCGTTGGTTCAGTGTTGCCTGACAAGAGCCAATCAGCTCTAAGAACACAGTTTGCAAAACAATAACTGTCTTAGCCCCAGGGCTGTCAGACCATATTACAGGTATCAGTTAGTAAAACAAAGCAGTAGTGTGTTCTCGTGCAGCGCAGCACAGACAGAGATTACTATATAAAAGAACAAATTGACAGGCACTGATAATGCCCATTTTTACTTTTGTTTCAGAACACGGAACCCTGAAACATGAGGTAAGGATTCATTTTCAATTTTTATGCGATATTTATATTGTTGATAGCTTACAAATTGCTCATTTAGTGCATATGGCTGTGCCAGTGCAATAAATAATGTATTTTTCTGCAGCTAACTTGTATTTATTTAGAGTTATGCAAACTCTGGCAGTAGAAGTGACTACATGAACTAACAGTTAGATATATCTGTATTAAATTGCAGGGGATTAACCTAATTTTCATTGAGATTTTCAGTGTTTAGGATACTGGGAAGAATGTAGGTTTTCTTAAATTATAGGGAGAAAAGTAAAACAATGTTGTTAATTTAACTCAGAATATCAGTGATCACAGTTCTCCAACGCTTCTAGGCCAAATTTAGCAACAGAGATAAAACTACCCTCAGGTAAATTTCAGCAAATTCTGCAATAATAATATACTACTATGGACTAATAAATCTGCAATTCTTCAGCCTACAGTAAGCTGCAAAATTTGCAGTGGAATACTGACTTTTTACATAACCCTATTTTTTCTTAGTGTCACTCAGCAACTATGGCATTTGCTTAATCCTGACAGGACAGTAAAATGAACTACTAATGTCCAGAGAAGTTAGTCAGTACGCATGATGGTGTCATGACAAAGCTCTAAAAATATTGCAAATCACAGTGAAGTATCTCGCTGCATATTGCTGCTGTCTTTCCATTATGGACAGGAAGAAGTAAAAGTCCTACTTCCCACTAACTTTGACAAAATACAGACTGTTTTAAACACAGGACACTACATTGTGTTTCCAGCATCCATTTTAGATCAGTGGATGTAAATGCATTCTGTAAGCAGGCATTACGATTATGAGCACCATATACATTTGTATAATGATGATAATTTTACCTGTTCAGGTTTGTGATTGTCTCTACTTGCATGCTGTCCTGCCATGACTCAGGTTGGCAATGCAAATCAAAAGAAAACAATTACTATTATAAAAATGTAATGACAGATTAATGCTGACTGCTAATAAATGTTACATAATTAAGACTGTACATTCTCAGTCAGCTCCTAGGATAGTGCATATTTTTAGCTAGTTTCCACTGTCAAATTGCTATTTGGAAGTTCATGTGGTAAGAGACCTGTTTAAATTTCCTTAAAACCTATCAGAGGAATTAATAGAACTCCACTGACAATTGGTTTTGTTTTACACCACTTACTTGAACAGAAGTGTTATATACAGGTCTGTCATCTTTAGTAATGTTAATGTTGTATAATCTAGTGGCTAAATGAATTGTAAAAGGAAATCTAGGACTGAAAATATAAGCCCTCTGTACTGGGCAGGTAACAGGTTTTATTACTCCCTTGACTTGTGGAGAATTTCATGGAGGATATCATTTCTGTCACATATAGCTTAGAAAATCTAGCGCTTTGGATAATTAAAGTGTAATGTTAGGGGCCCCGGATGGTTGAGGTGACTGGTAAATAGATACGGAATCTTTCACCTGTGTGGCTCCATTAAATGTTAAGATCTGGCACAGATCACCTTGTGATAACTGTTCAGTGGCCTATGTGTAATGAGATGGTGAATTCAGTTCAGCTCAACCCCTGGTGGGCAGGTGTCCATATCATAAAACAACTCTTATAGTTGACATTAGTTTGCCCTATTTTGATCGGTTTATGGGATGGGGAGGGATTTAATGGGTATAGAACCCCTCAGTTTTCCTTGAGGGGATCACACTTTATAAAGATTAAAAAACACTGACAGAACTCTGAGGGGAGGAGGGAGGAGTGGCTGGCATGTGTTTATACATGTTTTATGGTTAAGTAGAAGACTTCAGTTGCCAGTTCTATGAACTCACTTTAAAATGTCTGTTGCATGTGCTCATTTTAATAGAATCCCCACCAGCAGCTTGCTTACCTTACCTTCTGCCATGTGCTGTTTGTTTGTTTTACATTTTAAATCTCTCTGTAAACTGTTAAACATGAACATCTTAAACATCTAAAACTATGGCATGGTTTGTTTGCGTACAAGTCTGTTGATCATTACACATGGCATACAGTATTGAAGAATCTATTAACAGATTGCTTATGGTATGTTATGGACAAGGTTGCCAGAAATGAGTAAAACTACCAGTGATGAACATATGTGGCTGGATGAGGAGATAAATATCCTAATTCTATTTTATTCCTCCTCTTTGCATGCCTCTTCCTCTAACTTGATTCTTGAGATTTTTGTAAGAAAAAATTCCTTCTCCTGATGAGGTTTTTGTACCTTAATTTTATGTAGAATGTAAAATTGGAGCCTTATTCTCATTTGTGCCATGGCTCCTTTAAATGGTTCTGGCAGTATAAAGGGGCCTTAAATGTATTTAATATGTCTTTAAAGTCCCTTTATGCTGTCAGAGTGGTATAAAGGGGACTTAGTGTAAATGAAGATCAAGTTTTTAAGAAAAGATGGATTTATGTTACAGAAAATGTGAAGATCTACGGAAAATAATGATAATATAAGATGAAGCATTCAGTACGTTTTCACACCCTCCCAACATTTTTCTTCCTTGGATATTGTTTATGCCCTCTTCTTTCCTTTAGTATATGTAATTTTATTGTTACATTGATAAATTATCACAATTTCTTTTTCCAGTTAAGCCATGGAAACATTTTGCAACCCACTACAATAGCTTTCCCAGCTTTCCCCTCACCTCAAGCTTATGGCTCCTTTCCTCTCTGTGTCAGTGTGAATAAACAATACAGTCTTAATTTTAAAAAAAAACACTTTGATTGCACCCTTTGTTTTTGCTCTGCTTGGCTTGAGTGAAACATTGTGATTTGTATGAGCCCTCATGCAAGCTACTAATTAAAACAAGTAGCAGGAGGAGATGACTAACTTACAGATATACCTTATTATGCACTGAAGTTCCTCAGGGCTTATTTAAAGGCAGAGGTCTGTGCAATTGGTACAAATCAGCACTTGCCAAATAATAAACCATCATATTTGTACAGTGTACTTGGGATTTCATATAGCTCCAATTTGCCTAAACTAAACTTAAAGAAAATAGAACAAAAGTTTGTTACTTCCTGTTTTTAAAAACAGTAAATACTCATTTGAGAGATGGGACAGGCATTGTTAACTATAAGGAGCTTTAGTACAAAGCAAGAACAGTGTAAGTCTCCCACGCTATTGAAATTGCAACTTAATTCACATGCATTCTTGCTGCTGTTCTAGTCCTGGATCTTCCCTGAGGCAGACAGTGCCAAACTGTGTGGTGTATTTTTCCGCTATAAAATAGGTTGAGTTATTACAATCATTTTCACATGTGATCTCAGCGGAGTTTGAACCCAGATGTCAAGAGGTGACAGGCTAACACATGAACCTTGTTGTGTCACTTGCACCCCAACAATAAATATTAATGCATGATATTTCTGTATTAACCCCACTATTTGATGGAAGAGAACTTTTTAAAAATTAGCTTTGCCTGATAGACTACAAACACTAGTTTAGTTGAGAGTTACAAACAACTTGGAAGTGGAAGTTGTTCGTAACTCTGAACAAAATGTTATAGTTGTTTTTTCAAAGGTTTACAACTGAACATTTACTTAATACAACTTTGAAAGTTTACTATGCAGAAGAAAAATGCTGCATTCACTTAATTTTTTTTTAGTAGTTACGTTTAACACAGCACTGTACTGAATCCCCTCCCACCCCCCGCCCTTTTTGTCTCTGCTGCTCCCTGTTTGTATATTTCTGATTCCAAATGAGGTATGTGGTTGACTGGTCAGTTCGCAACTTTGATGTTTTTAACTCTAAGGTTCTACAGTACTTAGAAATGAAAACTGGTTTATACATGTCTTTGACTTGTATTTTTGCTTTGCAGAAAAGAACTAATGGAATTCGAAGAAACTCCAGACAGATGGACTCAGGTTTGTTTTATATCTACTATTAATTACCCTTTTGAATTAAAAAGGCAAAAGAAAGCTTCAACTATAACATCATGCTGTATCATGATCAACATTACACTGCATGCAGTGTTGAGAACAGACTGCATATTTTTCTGTTGGGAGCCTAAAGTCTTGCAGATCTAAATCAATGGCTTGGCTGTGTTTTCATAGGTATGATCATATGACTGACTGAACTCCAGGTTTTTTTACATGCATGTTTATAAGCAGTGCTTGTTCAGCTTTGTTTGCACATTGAAAAGCCTCTGGGCTTTTGGTTAGCAGTTTCTCCACCCTTGTGTACTTTGCTGTTAAAAACAGGCAGCTGCGTATAAACCTTAGTTTCTGATCCTGCAAAGTTCTCGATGCTTTCAACCTGCCTTGGGATTTACCTGTGCCTTGCTGGACTGGACTTTAGCTGCTCTCCAAAAAAGCCATAAATAGTCTGTAATTTTATATACACCTTCGTAAAGGCTGTATTTTTCACTATAGTCTGTTATATGTTGTTATAGAATCATGGACACTGGCTCTTAAGAAAATTAAGGGTTTAATTACAAACTGTACTAAATGGGTGAGCATCTCCTCTGGAGACCAATTATTTGTCTGAATAGAATATTCAATAGATTTATGTAACACTGAAATTTTTTACAGTAATTATGTTTTTGTCTTTTGTATGTTTCTTTTCACAGTTTAATTACTGGAGATTTGTTATGCATATGGTAATAGCTATTCTTAATAAAACTAAGTTATTGTTAAATGTTTCTTAATGTAGACACCCGAGAACAGTTTGAGTAGAACACTAAATGGGCTAGCAGCCTTGCACCATCTCAAAACCTGGTGAAGCAGTGTGTTTGCTGAGGAGTAAGTGTGGTGGTTAGGCTGCCATCGTTCCAAATGTTCAGATGCACAGGTTCTAAAGGTTGTAACTACTTGAAACAATCCACACCCTTCTTACTCATGTCAGATTATAAGATGTTTTAGAAGCCTTACAGTTGCTTTGTTGCCTCTAGCCAAAGCTTCTGTCACTCTGCACTTAGGTCAGTCTGTATGCCTTTTTATTCAAGGAAAGTTGAAGCCATTTAAAAACAAGTTTAACTTTTAATATGTACTGCTGTCAGAAAGTGCAGCAGAAAGAGTAACAAGCCGTTGGCCTAGTGGGGCTATTGTCATTTACTCATTCAATTATACAAACTGATGTATTAGGCGTATTGTTCCTGTGTGTGAGCTCTCATTTAGGCCCACATTTTTAAACTTTGCTGTCTACTGATAGGTGCTCAAGTCCCTCTGTAGGCACTTAAATACAAGTAACTTGAGCATTTCCAGCTCCCACTGAAGTCAGTAATTATTGAGATCCCTTATTCAGGAAGGTGGCTTAAGCCCATATATAAATGCCACTGAAGCAGTGGGATTTAAGCACATGCTTAAGTGCTTTCCTCAATCAGGACCTAAGTTATTAAGGCCCAGATTCTTCGAATAACTTATTCTGGAGGTTGAAGTCCATTCAGCGTTAGTATTGATGGCAGACTCTGGTCCTCAGTTGTTTTCTGGAAGCCAGTGGAAGTTCAGGACCTCTGAAAATCATTCTACTATTTTTTAGGTACCTAAGTTTATATCCCCTGGTTGAAAATGTTGGTCTTGAATCTTCATACTTCAGCAAACTTGATTCTGCTATTACATATCTTTGAAATAAGAGCTAACAAAATATAGCTGAAAACTACATATTGATCACATTCTTCTGTATAAGCAATGTGGCAATTTTCAAATTAAGTCACAATGGCAAGGCAATCCCTATCTTATTTGTATCCTTCTAGCACACAGTCTTGGAGGCTCCTGCAATAATCTGGTCAAGTTAACATTTTAAAACAACAACATCTGTGGGTTGAATCCTGGCATCTTTTTTTGCATTTTCTAAATGTACTGTTGACTGGTAGCGATTCCATCAGATAGCAGCTTCTATCTCTCAAGGCAATGTGCAATCAAGAGAACAGCACTTGTAAGGGACAAATCAATTATTTCAGACATGCATTACTACAGTGGTGCTAGTATCTTTTCAAGAACACAGGATCATAAATCTCTGAAAATCCTAGCACTGCTGTGATATTTCTGTTGAAAGTGATAGTCAAGGTCAAAGTTACCAATTAAACTTTAATACACAGGCTTTAAAAATTGCCTAGTCTAGTACGTGTTTGAGAGGTCTGATGTGTTTTGCTCCTCACAGAGTTGTGATACTGAAGCCTGGACCATATTTTTAACAAAACTGATATTTGTGGTTTTTCAGTAGCATGTCCTTGCCATGTCCAAATATTAGTTGGTATCAGCAATAGATACTCTATGTAATCATCACTTTTTTTTTTGTGGCAAATCTGCTGTAGCCTCCGTCTGTTCTGTTTCTGGCTATTTTAAAAATAAGAGTTGTCATGATACGCCCCAACTTAATAAAAACTGAGTTGTCTTTGGAGTGTAAGGAACAAATTCTGTCCTGGATTACACTTGCAATCCCCAGTGACAGGGATTTAGATCAATTAAAAGGTTGGAGGGGAGCCTGTGGGCAGTATATGTCCCTAAGGAAGTAGCAATTAGTGTGAAGGTATTGGAATTTTCGCATGGCTTAAAGTAATTCTACTTATTTTCTGGCAAAGCTCTTACTTTGGTTAAGAAAGATCCCTAGCCCAGCTGTGCTACCCTATAAATAATAAACGAATAGTGCCTATTTTTCTCTTTAAAGATTGTGTGGTTGTATTTGGCAGATTCCTTTTTACACTTGGAATTTCAAAGCGCTGCCACAGCACTTTGAAGTGTGAGTGTGGTCGGAGCGGCAGCGCTGGGGGAGAGCTCTCCCAGTGCTGCACGTAAACCACACCCTCTACGGGTGTAGCGTGCAGTGCTGGGAGCCGTGCTCCCAGCGCTGCCGCCCTGATTACACTGACGCTTTACAGCGCTGTATCTTGCAGCGCTCGGGGGGGTGTTTTTTCACACCCCTGACACGAAAGTTACAGCGCTGTAAAGTGTGAGTGTAGCCATACCCTAAAGATATTCACTTGTCACTCTTTCTGCTTCATAAGAGGAAAGGATAAGAGATGAGGCCAGAGGGGCAAACAGATAAGGAAGGGGAGAAGCTGGTAGCAGGTGGAAGAGCCAGCAGAAAGGGAGTGTACCTAGACCTGTGCAAAAGAAAAGCAAACTGAAAAAGAAAATCATATGGTCTACTATTTGACTCTTTCCCCGTGCCTTGTGGCATTCCCGCGTGGGTCCAGTTGAGGATGGTCTATCCACTGATTTTTATGGGTACCAGGCTTGGGACAACCATTCTCCACATTACACTGCTGTTATCAAAATGTGTGTGTTTGTGTGTATGTGTTGCAGGCATATTTATGCATATCTGTGAAGCAAGCAAGAATTTGGCCCAGGGTTTGAATTTTCTTTATAATACAAAAGATTAAATGAAAGTTTTTACCAAAGGGGATTTAAGATGTGATTTAGGTTTGCAGGAAACTTGGCCTGGAATGGGAAATCTGAAATAACTAATTTTTTGCATTCTGAACAGGGATCCTGCAAACCCTTATGCACGTTTTACTTTAAGCATACTATTGACATGCTTCAAGGTAACCATGTGCATGAGGATTTGTGTGGCTCAGGGCTTATTTTGATAAAAACATGCACTGCGTTGAACATCTTTAATGTCTGTCTTTTGCTACACTTTTTGTTAATAAGGAAAAATTGTCATAAATAGCTTGCTCCCCAATATTTGTAAAAACACAATTATTCTCTTTCATATAGAAGTGGTATATTGCAAGTTTGTGTGTTTGGGGGTAAATGGCAAAAGTCTGTACGCAGCAATCATCCAGAGCCTTCAAGGGCTTGCTCATTTTTGCCTGGATAGGTCCCGCAGATCTTACAGTTTACTGAAAGAAAACCTAAAGAATTCACAGTAACATTTCATCTGATTTCCAAATATTTTACAATGTTCAACATAATGGGAGATATTTTGCCGTGTGATATGTATGTCCGATTCATTTTGATTCATTTCATTGGGAGCCTCATCCCAGCACGGTGTATCTAAGAGTAAAATCTGGCTTATTCAAATGTTTAGATGTCCTGACTTAACTGTAACCTCTTGTTTACATTGACTTAACTGTAACCTCTTGCTTACATTGACACAATTGTTATGTGCATTGAAATTGCAGCTACAGCTGAATTCTATTTAACTATCACTTTTCATTACAAATACTAAATTTCTGCATATCTGATACTCATCTGCGGGACCTATCCAGGCAAAAATGAGCAAGCCCTTGAAGGCTCTGGATGATTGCTGCGTACAGACTTTTGCCATTTACCCCCAAACACAACACATCCCATTACAAGGAATTAGCTTATTTCAAATGGAATATCACTGGCAGAATATCATTGGACAGTGGTTCTCAACCAGGGATACACAGAGGTCTTCCAGGGGGGTATATCAACTCATCTAGATATTTGCCTAGTTTTACAACAGGCTACGAAAAAACCCACTAGCAAAGTCAGTACAAACTAAAATTTCAAACTGACTATGAGTTGTTTATATTGCTCTATATACTATACACTGAAATGTAAGTACAATATTTATATTCCAATTGATTTGTTTTACAATTATATGGTAAAAATGAGAAAGCAATTTGTTAGTAAGTGTGTGCTATGACGTATTTTTAGGTCTGATTTTGTAAGCAAGTAGTTTTTAAGTGAGGTGAAACTTGGTGGTACACAAGACAAATCAGACTCCTGAAAGGGGTACAGTAGTCTGGAAAAGTTGAGAGCCAGTGTCATAGGACACCAAGCACAAGATCTTAGCAAAAAGCATCCAATAGAAAATAGCCGTAACTGAAGACAGACGCCCACTTCAGTCTGTGGCTGACAAGAAGATTATGATCCAGCCTGTCAGACTCAGATCTATCCCTAGTGATCTACACATTTATGACCTCTGGGTTTGATTGTTGCAACTCATTACAGATAGAAATGAAGCCATATACCATGGAAAATCTTTAACTGGTACAAAACCTGTCTGGTTATTAAGCTGGATCATTGTGAACATGTTACCATCACGCTTCCCATAGAATATAGAGTTGAGTTCAAGGTCTCTGTACTGATATTCAAAGCCCTGCAAAGCCACACTGGAGAATAAAACCATCTATCTTACTCCCTTATGAGCTCAGTATTCCCCACACCCAGAACAAATGGATGAAGAAGGGCAGGAATCTGATGGAACCTTGGCTTGCTCCATCTCCTCAACACAACAGGTTAGCTGTTGTGGTAGGGTTGTGATTTGCTGCTGCAATAAACCAGCAATAAATTACAGTTCCCTCTTCCCCTAAGCAAAAGGAAAGCAGCGAGGAAATTTTGTGTTAGAAGGTGGCTATATATCATGCCTCAGAGGGCCTTGGGTGTGCCCCCAAAAATCTGAAGTAGTCTTACAGGACGCAGATAGGTGCTTGTTTTATCTTGTTTTATTATTTAAACCTCAAGAAAGCCTAAGGGCCAGATTCCAATCTCTGTTGCGCTGTTATAAATATATAGTAACATAACTAAAGCCTTCTATATGCCATTATACCAGTGATCAGAGACTGGCCCTAAGAGTAATAGCTGGACTCAGCATCCTTACTGAAGAGTGATGGATTCTTCTTCACGATGAATTTCTGTGGATCCCAGTAGGAGAATCATTGGTGTAGAAATCTGAGGCATTTTTAATGTTTTAAATTTGCTCAACAAATTAGATCATGGGTTATGAATATGGATACTACTTTGTAAGTGTATAGCACCTTTTAATAATGAATTTTATGTTCTTAGCATTGTTGAAATGCTGTATTAGATAATTTGGACTTTCAAAGGACCGTGCCAGAAGTATAGTATTAAAAGACTATGCTACTAATTAGAAGTGCTGCTAAAACAAATTGCTGAATGAGACTAGTATTTCAAACATACTGCGTAGGTCTGATAATAAACAAAACCTTACTGCCAAAATATTACCAATCCAAACAGGGGAGACTAGAATAACAGGCATCTTAAAAACAACCATTTTGCTTTATTTATAGTATGGTAAACACAGAATAAAGTTAGGGCTTGTCTACACGGTGTGGCAAAATGTACCACAAGGTTGTTATCTGTAAAATGCTCTAACTGCCCCGGGTAGACCCTGCTGTCTAAAACACTGATACTCTTGCGAGCCACAGTGGCCCTTCTTGCAGCTCTTTGCAGCACATGATATTAAACACTGTGTGATTTAATTATTAACCAATCAGGGTGCTTTTATTATGTTATTGACCAATTGAAAAAATACTTGGTTAGATATTTTGCTGTGAGAATATATATTTACTGTTTAAGAATATATCGTACCATAGTAAAGGAAACAATGAATTCACACTACTGTGCCTCTTTTGGGTAGTGTTGATTGCTAATTTGGCTCCTGAACCACTGAGTTCTTAACATCACTGCTCTAAAAGCTACCTAGTTCCCTTTAATGTAATCCTGAACTAGGACTATGTTAATGCAAATAAAGTACCTTTTAGAGCTGAATGTACACAGAGCAGTTGCACTACCACCTTTAGTGCACTTTGCCAGCACTGTGAAGACAAGCCCTTGGAAAGCACTGGAAGTATTCTCAAGGCCATTGTAGAGACTTGAAGGAATTCTTAAACTTCTTCTATTTTTGGAAGAGTAGGTTGCCTGATAATTAGCAACTATGATAAAAACAGAACACATACATTTTCATGTTTCACTGCAGATATTTTTTCACACTATGTAGCTTTATACTTGCTAAGTCTTTACTAAAATGTTTCATTGTAATAGGTTAAACTATTAAAACTGAAAAGGGCTTTGATGATTCACATTTAAGAAATTTGTTTAACTTTTGTGGTTTATCCTATATACAACATTATTCAACTTCATTGTAATATTTCTATTGACAAATCTAACAATACATTTTATATGCATTTGTAAGCATGGATAGAACATCACAAGTAGGTTGCAATTATACATAAGGAAATACTGAATGAAAGGTAATATGGAACATAATTATATTGTTGGTTTAAAATTCTAGGCAGTGATTTTCCTGAAAACCTGTCTGGAAGTAACATAGGAAAAAGTTTGCAAAATATCTAATTTTATTGAGGGGGGAAAAAGTCAGTCCCAGTGTTAGTCTATTGTTGTTCCTTGTCCACATGTTTATTTGTTACCTCTTCGATCTTCACATCTGCTTTTATTTCACCTTTTTTTGTAAGCCGGAACAATGGGACAGTGTGTGTTATTTCAAAGTGATACTCTGTCAATATGCTTGGGCAATAGCTTCATTTTCCTTTGTCCTGGGGTACAGCTAGAGCTGGATGGGAATTTTTCAGTGACACATTTTTTCATTGGAATAATACAGATTTGTTGAAAATGAAACTGTAGGAAAGGGACAGTTTCCACAGATCTCCCTGATTTGAAAAAATATTTGGGAAAAAGTTTCGAATGTGTCAAAATGTCCCTTTATGGCATTTTTTAAATTAAAAGTTTTTTGTTTTTTGCTTTGGAAAATCTTGTTTTGAAATTTTAATTTATACTAAAAAAAGTTAGAATAAAAAAGGTCAAAGCTGAAACATAATGTTTGAATTGACCCAATCAGATTTTTTTTTATCATCAGTTTGTGTAAATCTTTGAGATTTCAACTTTTTGTCCCAGTTCAAGGTGGTGAGGGGATGTTTTGAAATAGAAAACTTTTTGTGTATAGGAAAATCATTTCCTGCCTAGATGCTGACGTGCAATACTCAAATCCAAAGACATATGTCAGGACATTAAACTCTGTGCTCTGGTGCCCTTGGATCTGGCCCTTCAGGTGTAACTTTACCAGAACATAGTAAGGTCAGCTGTCTTCTGACACATTTGTATGTAATGTGGGTAGGATAAAATGGGTCTAAACTGTTTTAGTGAATTGTTACAGCCCCATTTCCTTGAATGCTGTAGCACAAATAGATTCCCCCAAACGGTTTTGTAACAGTAGTGTGTCTCACATTCTGCAAACAAAAGAGGAGTTAGGATGTGTACCATCCCTAAGCATGGTGAACCCATCAGGTAAAAAAGTATCTGCTGTCCTACCCAACTAAATATTGAGCTAGATGGTTGCTAACCTATATTGTGATTTCTCATCTCAAGGCTTAATACCACTGCTACTTTTGCTGTAGCACTGATGCTAAGTGTAGGTATTTCCTCTCCCAAGAATAGTGTATCATGATGGCGCAAGAACCAACTTGCCTAATGCAAAGTTTTGTCTTCATGTGAAGTGTTTCAGTCTGGGTTTCTTGTCCTTTATTTGGGTTAATGTATTTTAAATAAAATTTATTTTGAGATTCATGGTAGGGTGGGATGTCATTTACCTGAGCACAATGGATATATTTTATTTCAATATATTTGCATAGCTCCCATTTGCATTCATTTTACTTACATTTATGTATCTGCATTTTCAGTGTGCCTGTTGCTTTAGTATCTAAGCAGCGATCCTAGCATTAAGAACAGAACATAGCCGCTAGGATACATCCTTTTCTTTTAATTAAACATCAGAAGACCCAGATGCCAAAAGATGAAACACATTTATTTTGTCAAACTCTTTCATTGTTCTTTGGCTCGATTGCAACATTAGGCTGCAGGTGGGTAATTTTCTCTAACTTTTGGTTGTTCTCCTTAGAGCTGTTACTTTGCTTTGGTTGACTAGCAGATTTTAGTTCCCTCCCAAGGAATGCAATGTTTACCCCATGTTCGGCATTTTTAATGTATGCCAAGGTCAAAGTTCTTCAAAACCCTTCTTTTACGTCCACAAGCACACTATATTAATGTAGATTGTTCCATGCAAAATGTGATACCTAAAAGAGAGTTGGCACACAGAGGGTGCGGACTAAACAGGCACAATGGACATACACGTCTAAGCAATGAAAACCATAGAATATTGCTTTTCAAAGAACAATACGTTCCCTATAAAAATACAAGTGTTCAAATTAAAGATGTCCCAGAGTTGCTTTTATTCAGTATTAGAGAGACAAGGTGGGTGAGGTAATATCTTTTACTGGACCAACTTCTGGTGGTGAAAGAGACAAGCTTTCCAGCTTACACAGAGCTCTTCTTCACCACTGGGAAATGTACTCAGTGTGTCACAGCTAAATACAAGCAAAAGTCATTAACACATATTTCAACGGACCTTTCAAGATGAAGTTGCCTGTTAACACCTCTCCAGTCACCGTGGTCCAGGGAGCTTGGGAGGGTTTTTAAGTGGGTCATAGATTGTTGTAATAAGCATAAATCTAGTTTCTCTATTCAGTCCTTGATTTTTAGTAGCTAGCAAAGTCATGAATTTAAGATACGAATTTAATTAGTGTTGTCAGTAGAAGAGAATGGCATGTCAGCAAAACTGTTGTTTACAGGGACTTGTAAATCTCCCATTAATTTGCAAGGGCAAAATGTCATTTACCTGTATATTTCCATGTCTGTTTTTAATTGTTAGAGTTCTAGCATTCCCAGAAAGCAAAACAGAGATAATAAGGCAATGAATTATAATAATCATAACAAGTCACTGAATTTTAATATTACTCAAAAAGATATGGATTTTTTGTGATTCATTCATTTAATTTGATCACTACTGAGAGTAATGCTTACACAAAGAATTTAGGAAACATTGTAAACATTTCTAAGGGCTAAATGTCCCCCCCGTGGGAGAAGAAATACTGCTAAAATTCAATTAGGAGAACTTTGCAGAGTTGCTGCTGCCCCCTGCCCTCATCAGTGGAAGGTTTTGTGGCCATGTGACAGGGAGAGGAAATGGCCTTCAAACCCTGGGAACCTGCTGAGAAATTGTGATGCTCCTCAATAGAGAGCTTGATCTATGGATCTTTTAGGGCTTCCTGCCTACCCATGCTTGTTGCAGTAATACCTCTGCACTGAGTCTACCTGCAAAGCTAGTAGGTTTTGAGGGAAGCATGCCACGCAAGATAGTTACCCCCTATGTCAAGCATGGCAAAGGTCCCGCAAACTCATGGATTCTTAGCCACCTGGTGTTTGTCCAAAAAGGGTTTTGTAGGTAATAGGGAGCATGTAGAAACACCAGTTGCCCTTCTGGTGAATTTGGAGTTTTTCTGACTTTAAAATGTCATTTTGTTTCTAGAGAAGTTACCAATTGTCTCAGTATTCCTTGTTTTAGGTATAGGGAATTGCTCTAAAACTGGAAATAACTTGGTAAAGCACCTAATATCCCTACCTCTCAGAGTGGGGAGACTGATTTGTTAAAATGAATAGTGTAGTGTAACTGATCATTGTTATTTACTGTTTTTACTTTTCACATTTTTACTAAATGTACTTATTTTAAAAAAATATTTGGGATTCATTACCTTTACCTTTACATTAGGACACATTACATTTACATGGCTGTTCCTTCTGGTAGATGAACCTGTAATGTGTTAAGTGAGGCCTAATTTCCATTACATGATAGAGAGATGGTAGACTATGTAACAGAATTATTGGTAACTGATTTCCCCTTCCATGGCACATTATCTGTTACCAAAAGAAAGAAACAAATTTCTGTACAGGTGCTAATTATGTAAACTGAAAACAACTATCAGAGGGTATCAACTTTGTGGTCTACGTAAAAGGAACTTGGTGCTTTCCGTTCAGATCATGGTGGATCCATGTCACAAGAAGTACCATCATAATAGTCAAGGCCTGAAAAATGTACCTGACACTTATTACCTAGTGCCTCTCTCTTCCTTTTGTTGGACCTCCTTCCCTTTCCTGGCTGCACTCCACATTTTCTGTCTTATTTTTGCTATAGTGTATTAGGATGCATCTTTTTCTGGCTTGGTTTCTGTCTCTCTCCCTTATGTCAGTTCCTTTCCTTACACTGTGTTCTTTTATTCCTTTCCTATCTTTTTGTCTCTCCTTTTTTTTATTGCTTTCATTTCTCCCCCATAATCTTTGTAAAACTGACTCTTTCTTAGTACCATACGTCTCAATTTCTATATAGACTCATCACACACACACTCAAACACCTCCACTCCTTGGTACTACTTTGTTGGAAAATGTACAAGATACCTCTAACAGCTAGAAGACTATTAGCCAGAGGCTGATATGGAAAGTAGTGGGTGCCCTAATGTCCAGGGCAATGCCCAGATGAGAAATCTGTAAACTTCTTAGATCCACTCCTTTAGCTGCTGGGATTCCTACCAGGATGCTATCAATGGGCCTTGTTAAGGGGATCCATCTTTCATACAAGCTATTGAGTAGTAGCTCTCTCAGTATTGCCAAGCACAGGCATTCAGAACAAGTCAGGCCTCTTTCTTTCCCCTCCATCTCTACCCCCATGGCTGTTGGAATAAAAATAATGAGATTTTAAAAATTATGCATTTTGGTTTTTTATTTGCCTTTTGGTTTCTGAGCTTTTGGGGTTCACATATTTAAGCTTGTCTCTGTAACAGTAAGGGCTAATTCCTTAGTACTTAGAATTTTTTCTCCCTCTTTTTTTTTAAATGGAAACTGAGAATCTCAGTAATCATTTGACTCTAGAAGGTGAGCTTTAAGAAAAACACTAAATATTGACTTTCATGATAAAATCATGAGAGCTGGCAATACTGCAGGGTTGGCTAAGTGTAAAGACCTCTGAAGAGCCTCATAGCTGTTGCACAGACATGTTTCTGAAACAATGGGAGTATATTCATTTCTCCTTTCCCAGCCTCAGGTTTTGATGACTTCTCCCCAGTGAATAGCCTCAATGTCTACCCACACTGCTGCTCCAGAGCTTTCCCAAGCAGGAATAGAGTGAAATCAACCTGTTTCTTATTTCAGTAGAATCAGTGGTGAGCTGGAGCCAGTTCCCACCGGTTCGCGGGAACCGGTTGTTAAATTTAAAAGCCCTTTTTGAACCGGTTGCAGCTCCCTGCCCTTCCCCCGGCCCCAGCTCACCTCACTCGGCCTCTGGCTCCTCCCCTGAACGCTCCCCCGGCTTCTCCTCCCCCTTCCCGGCTTCCCGCGAATCAGGTGTTCGTGTGAGAAGCCTGGGAGGGCTGAGAAGGAAGCAGTGGCTTCCTGCAGGTGAGCTGGGGCACGAGGAGGACTCCAGGTGCCGCGTGGCTCTGGCCTGACCCCCAACCCCGTCCCCGGGTGGCGCGGCTCCGGCCCGGCCCTGACCTCGGCTGGGCGGCGCCGCGGGTCTCAGCCCGTCCCCTGACCTCGGCTGGGCGGCGCGGCTTCGGGCGGCTGGCCTGGCCCCAACAGTGGGCCGGCAGCCTGGTGGCAGCGGCCTCGGCCCAGCCTTTGGGCCCGGCCGGCCGGGAGGCGCAGCCCCGGTCCTGGCCAGCTGGGCGCCTCGACTCCGGCCCTGGCCGAGTGCCTCAGCTCTGGTCCCAACCCTGGCCGAGTGGCCCGGCCTGGCCCGGCCCCCACCTCCAGGCAGTGTGGTAAGGGAGCAGGGAGGGGGTGTTGGATAGAGGGCAGGGGAGTTGGGAGGGCGGATTAGTGTCGGGGTGATAGGAGGGCAGGGAACGGGGGGATTGAATGGGGGCAAGGGTCCCGGGGGGTCAGTCAGGAAGGAGCGGGGTTGGATGGGGCGGTGGGGGGCAGGCAAGGGCAGGGGTTCCATGAGCAGTCAGAGGACAGACAGAAGGGGTGGTTGGATGGGGCAGGGATCCCCGGGGGGGCCATCAGGAATGAGAGGAGGGGTTGGATGGGGCGACAGGAGGCAACCGGGACAGGGAAGGGGAGTGGATGGGGCAGGGGTCCCGCCGGGGGGCTATCAAGGAACGTGGGGGGTTGGATGGGGCAGGAGTCCCAGGAGGGTTGGGGGGCATGACCCCCTTGTGGGGTGAGGAGGAGGGAACTGGTTGTTAATATTAGGGCAGCTCATCACTGAGTAGAGTCATTGATTTGAATGTATGTGAGGGTGGATTAATGAACCCTTTTATCCCTTCAGGATGGTACCTTCAGGTTAATGCTGGGGCACATTTGCAGAGAGGTGTGGGAAAACTAGTACTGCTGTAGCCCTTGCAGTTCTGTGAATAAACAGAAGACTTTGCTCTCCAGCTCTATCATAAGTGTTTAACTTTTTCTTAATCTTTAACACACAGCACTGAATTAAATAGTAACTCCATTATCTGAAGCATTGAGAACACCACCCTGTTTTCACTATTCTTTTGGGTTATTCTTTAACCAACCCATGTGGGGGAGGGAAGCATTTGGAGTCCGCCACTCTGTTAGTTCAGGTGGTAAACCTGCATGTCTAAAGCTGCTTTTGAATTGCTTCCCTAATTGAATTTGATGGCAGCAAATTATATGAAGTATGATATATCAACAAAGCCTTCATAGGTAGATGACAGCATTCCTTCCAGAACGACATCTGACCTAGGCTAGTGAGGGTTTGCTTGAAAATGTACTGATCAGCACAGTATAATTTATGATTACAGCACAGCAGTCGCCTTGGATTCATGCCCTACGATGTCCTTTCCACTGCTTTAATGCTTGTTCACTGTAGGACTCTGGGCCTTTGCTTTAGCAGAACATTGAGTTAAATGAAGAGCAGGTAGGAAGACTGAAAAGGAAAAAGATCCCATAATCTAAAGATTTAAATCCAAAACTGATTCTGTGCACGTATGTTGCATATGCTACTGTCTACTTCTAGTGGTGTTGATTATAATACATAAAGCCCTACATGGTCTAGCTCAAGAAAAATAAGAGACATCCAATGATCAGCTGAGGTGTTCTTGCTGACAAATTCCTAGATTTGAACTCAGGGCCACTTGAGGGGAGGAATGTTCTTGATGGAATGATCTCTGGAGATAACTGCGCTTGTTGAACTGCTGGAGTCAGTATGTTGATCTTTGAGGCATGGTTGATGTTCCCTTTGATTTATCCAATGTTTGCTTGAGAGAGGGTAAGACAATAGTTTCTATTTTATTCTCCATAGGAGTTGAGTGGTCTATGGTGACTTTATCTTATAAATATCCATCTGTATAGTTGTGGGATATTCCTTTATGCTGCCTATTGTTGATTCATTATGTATTTTGTCTTAATTTTATGTTTTTTGAGTGGCTCTGCATATTCCCATTTATGGGTACTGGACCTATCATAAGCCTAACTCCCAAATCTGGACCTTAGCGTCCAGAAATCTGGGTGCCTAGCATGAACCTCCAAGCTTAATTACCAGCTTAGCTTTGATCTCGCTGCCACCATCCAAAAATTCCAGGGTTTTGGCCCCCTCTGGTCCTCCCCAAAACCTTCGCCTGGAGACCGCAAGACGCAGAGCATACTCTGAGTCTCACAACAAAGGGAAATAAACCCACTTCCCTCCCCTGCTTTTCTCCACCCCAGACTTTCCTCTCTGGGCTAACTGGGAGTAACTGAATGCAATCTCTTTACTCAACAGTACCAAGAGCATAGTCTCCTCTAATCCCAAAAGAAACAAACCCCATACATTAGGAAACTAGAAAAGATTCTATCTCTCCTCCCCTCACCACCAATTGCCCTGGTGCTGCAGAGTTTTCACCCTTTCGCCCATAGATCTAAGCACAAAGAGAATTCCCTCCACTTTCTGTCCTTAGCCTACCAGAGCGGGAGAAACTCAAAACAAGTCTTAAAAAGTAAAACTTTATATAAAAGAAAGAAAAAAGAACATAAGAATAATAATCTCTGCATCAAGTGACAATAAAGGGCTATTGCTTATAAGAAAAATATGAATACAACAGTCTGATTCAAAAAGATATCCAATTTGAAACATTCCACAGCTGCACACAAAACATGTAAATACAACCAAAAAACAACATAAAGGCATATAATGTTTTTCTACCTGTACTTACAATTTGGAAAAGCAGAAAAGATTAGAGATAGAAAGAACCTTCTCATAGCTTGAGACCAACAGACAAAGACTCAGACCCCAAAAATTCCCCTCCCTGACTTTTGAAAAAATCCAGTTTCCTGATTGGTCCTCTGGTCAGGTGTTTGGTTCCCTTTGTTAACCCTTTACAGGTAAAAGAAACATTAACCCTTAGCTATCTATTTATGACAGGACCAGCTTGTGGTGCCTTATGGCAGAACTTCTAGCAGTGTCCCCTCAGCATCATGACACACTGAAGGTGAGGGTATGAAGGGGAAGAGTTCCCTCACCACTTCAGTTTCTTACATGCTTGGATGGATGTGACTGCTCTTTGGATTTGGAGTTTCTTTCTGCATAGAAATAGTTAGCCCATTTAGTATAGTTAGTGAATTAATAGTTAGCAGTTCCAGATTATGGTGGAACTGAAGAAACAGAGGAAGCCAAGATTCAAGAAATGCACTTCCTGTCTGGCTGTCTTCCTGGCATCTGATGACTTAGTCTGGTGCCTCATGTGCCTGGGAGAAGGACAGTTGCTTTCTGGGTGTTCGATCTGCTAGACCTTTACTCCCAGAGCCTGTAAGGACAGGGAAACTTGTTTGCAGATTCTTCTTCTAAAGAAAGCCTTTGAGACTAGACCGTCTGATCCCAATCAGTCCTCAGATCTTAGGTCTAAGACATCAGTCTCTGCCCCAGTGGCTACCAGTGTGAACTGGCTGCAGGGTCCCAAGAAGTTGCAAGCCCTGTCAAGGTTGGATTCCATTCCCACAGCTCCCTCAGTCAAACTGCCGAGCTTACAGATGCCTGAACTAACTGAGGGCCATGTGGTCAGGTCCATCTGCTCTGGTTCTGCAAGAGAGGTCAAGAGACAATGTGGCTACCTCATTTCCCCCCAGTAATCTAGCCCTGACAGAACGCCTGCTGCTACAGGACCAGGGGTGGTCCTGACTTCCACTTGCAGATTGAGGAAGATGGAACTGATCAGTGTTTCAGAATCTGGGCTTTTAGCACCTTCGGTTCTGTCTGTTGAGCTGCCAAAGAAAAAAGAGGCATAGAGAAAAAATTCTTAGCAGTGCCAGTTCCTGTGCATCAGAGCTGTTGCATCTGCATGATTCGGAGAGAACTGCTATGGTTCCGAAGTGGAGATCTGTTCCACTCATCTGTAGTAGCAAGGGAGATGGATTTGTGTAGAATGTTGGACCGAGGTTGTTCAGATCCTTTGTTGATTACTGGGTCGGTTCCAATTACATCCGCAGTTCCAGAGAGCTCTGAAACCGTAGTTCACCTTTCAGCTCTAGTTCACCTTTCACCAGGTTCGCCTTTCAGCTCTGATTGAGTTGTCAGTTCTAAATGGGAAGCACAGGGTTTCCAAAAGAAGGTATGTTTCCCCAGTTTCAAGATCTTCTGCCTCGTCCCGTTAGGAAGAAGAGGCTAGAAGATGTTGCTGGAGTTACTCTGGAATATCCAATGTTTCCTCCTTCTAGGACCCCTATAGGGTCTCCAAGAACTGGTTCTTCCTCCAAGAATGTTCCACAGTTCCACAGTTAGGTGGCTTGTATAGTGTCCTCTTTAAATCTCCCAGCAGTGTCTGTAGAAGAGACTTCTCACCCAATGTTTGATATCCTTGGTGCTGTTTCAAGAAGTAGAATATCCCTAACCAAAGTTTATGGGTTTGGTGTATCCATCATGATGTTTATCCTGTGGCCCTATATCTAGCAGGGGGAAAAATGAAGTCAAGGATCATGTTAGCTGAGAGAGCTCCCAAATGCATGTATGGTCCGTTAAAGAACAGTTAGTTCAAACTATCTCGAGCTAGAGTTGACCAGATGTAGACTTGTTCACAACAAGGTCCAGCAAAAAGTGTCACCTCTTCTATTGCAGTGTAAGCAGGGACAGTCAGTTCCTTTCAGTTGCCTCCTTTCTATACTGAGGGAAAAGCTTGACGTGCTTTGGCTCCCTTTCCCTTGATCCAGAAGGTACTAAGAAAGATATGTCATGATAGGGCAAGGATGATTCTCATTTCCCTGGCTTGGCTACATCAGTCGTTGTTTACTGATCTCCTTCAAATGTCTGGCAGAGTCTTTGTGTCTGCTGTCCCCAGATCTATCTCAGCAGAAGGTCAGGATCATTCATCCGGACCAACAGTCTCGTCATCTGATGGTAAGGGCAATTGGACTTAGACTCTGTCTGCTCTTGAGCAGTCATTTTCTTCATCTGTACAGGGTATATCAATTAAATCTGGAAAACAGGTCACTAGAAGCTGATACAGTTTAAAGTGGACCAGATTTCAGACTTGGATGAAGGGAAGATCTGCTTTCCTTGTGTTCTAGGATAGCTATTGTACATTACTTTGCTGGTGTGTTGTGTGCAATATTCAGTTACAGTTGCTGCCATGTACATATGGCAAAATCCATCTAGATCAGATTAGGTCCCATTGTGTGTAAGATAACAGCTATCAGGTATGTGGTAAAGAGCCTGCATATCAAAATCAGGGTGGAGGCCACAGTAAAAGGTTGTTGAAGAGGCAGATGATAATATAATTCGTAACTGAAGCATTCAGAAGCATTACTGAAAAGTCCAGTGTCCAAATGAAACCAGTTCTGTCATTTAGAATGCCTTAGATTTTATAAATATTTGCTAGAATCCTGTCCACTTTGTCAGGTTTCTCCTCCTGTGTTACAGCTACAACCCTTTCTCAGTGGAGCTTGCTGGACACACACAATACTTATGAGAATGTATTTACATCAACTGCTCATTAAATCTTCTATTGGAAAGGCAGATGCTATTGTTAAGAACTGAGTGCAAAAGAGAAGAATGTAAACTCCTTCTAATACTTAGTTTTGTAATTTGTTCTCTATAAACCATCAGTGGATACATCTTCTGTAACGTGTGTGTGTATTTGTGTAAATGTTATAAACTGTAATTAAAAGCAAAACTAGTCAGAGAGCCTTAATGTCATAAAACTGCATTTTCAAAGATTTCATTGTACACAGTTATTTAGGCCACCCCTCCATGAGTACTATTTAAATATATGTGTAGTGCTGCCCATATGATGATTAACCATCCATTTTGCTGAACTGACATATTGGAAAACAGGGCCCATTGTCATGCTTTTAATATACTTTGAGTCACGCTGCACATAAGCCCTGCCTGTCATATTCTTGCTGTTACACATTTTGGAAGGCACTCCTTATTATCATTATATTTATCTCCCAGCATATAACCAACTTCCATCCAAAAGCATGCATCGCCTAAGTGTACCAGGATATTTTCTTCAACAAGATGCACAAGTTTAGGCTGTATACAAGATACACAGCATTGTACACCTCATGGTATTCAATGTCTTGTTTTCCACAGTGAAGTCTTCCATTCACATTCTCCAGATCCTGTCTGCCAAAGCAAATCTTCTTTCCCCTTTCATTATATACCATACTTTTCTTTTAAAATGTACATGCAAGTGAACAGCCCACAAAACATACTACACAAAATATAGGCAGGTCCTCTGGAATATCTGCTTAGTAACTCTTCCATGCTTCATTCCCACTTCTGTTGCCAAGTCTTGCGTTACTGATCATCCACAACTCTGTCTGCTCATGCCCTTATGGCTCATCCTTTAATTGTTTAAATTTTGTTTGTCCTATTTAAGTTGTGAGCTCCTCAGGGCAGGTACCTGTTTAAACAAAAGTGTTTGTAAAGTCCTGCACACCTATGCCACTATATTAGAAGGAATAACAGTCAACATAGCATCTTCTGTTTGTTCAGAATCTAATAAATGCCATTTTGTGCTTTCATATGCTATAGCACCTCAATAAACCACACTTGTTAGTTCACATACCAAAGGAAAGATAGTGTCCTCACTTCTTAGCAACGATTTAATAGCAGAAGTTTTTAGTGAAGGCTTATATTTCTAATACATCATTATTTGTAAAACTATACTATACCAGTACAATATAAATTATTTAAATTACTTTTCAGTTGTCAAATAAATGAACAAAGTGCATGTTTTGTGGTATTGTTCTCTTTTTCATTTGTGTTCTCTTACTTGTTAACTCCCAACAGTTAGTAATTTCTATTGTCAGTTTAAAGTACTGAGATTCTTCAACATTTAGACATGACCCTGAAAACCCTTATTTAGACTCATTGAAGTCACTTGAAGTAAAAAATGGTTGTTTGTGAGTTTGAAATGAAATACGTACAATGAAATTATTCTTAATACATGTTTATTGAAAGAGGAAATTTCATGAAAGAGAACTCATAGCCAGTCAGCAAAGAAAATCTATGTACTGTCTAATGTCTCCATCTTTTATATCATGCTCATCATTGTAATATTTGAATGCCTAGGAGTATTATCATTACCACAGCACAAAGGCGTGCACGTTATCTAGTTTTTCTCCTCTTTCTCTTGAAGCCAACCAGTATTGGGATTAACTGGGAAGCCAAAATACAAAAGAGGAATATTAAGATTCCGAGCACACGTCTGAATGTTGAGTATAGAATGTCCATCTAAGTTTCAATTTTGCATGGAATTTCTATTGCTTTAACTTGTCCACATTTATCCATATGAGCCATCTGTGTTGTCAGTGATTAGGCTGTCTAACCAAGATTCTCAAAAGTAAGTGGGCTAAAGTTAGATTCCTATGTGCCAGATTTACAGAAGTTTTCAGCAAATGTAATAGGGGTTGTTTATTGCCCCCCTCCCAAAAAAATAAAAAAATAAAAAACTCCAAAAATCTTTACCTGTGCCGAGAGTTTCTTAAGCTAGGCAATTTCACCTTGGAAGGGATTTATCTTTATGTTTTATCAATCCTAAAGTAATGTGTTGATGCAAACTAAAAACTAAAATCAGTGCTTGAGATCCCCAATATTTCTATGTGTGTTCTAACTTTGGCTAAAAAATGGGGTGTATTCTTATGACAAGATATGCGCATCACGATATGGGTATGCACTGTACTCAGTTCTGTAAACTGAAGATACATTCTCTACAAACTTGTTTGTTAACAATCAAATCTTGTAAACACAATATAACAAAAGGGCTTCTTGAAGTTGTAAAGTTTTTCCATTTCTGATAAAGACATGAATGCTGATCAGCCTGTGTTAGCAGAGAATTTTTCCCCTCACATCTTGAGCTTTAGTTGCTTGCTGATGTTTTTTTCAGAAGTTTCTACCCAAAGAGTAGCTGATGCAGTAAATGGTTACAGGTAGAAAATCAGTCCTTACAAAAGCTCCAAGTTCCACAATTAGGGAGGATAAACTAGAGATTGGCAGGGACCTAGAGTGATGCTTCAGGGAGGAATTTAAAGAGATACTGTACTAGAAAGTGTTGAAGAAGAACTGGAGTGAGTAAATTAAAGATGAATCAGAATGTCACTGGGAATAGATTTAGGATTGCAAAGAATTTGAATTTCTCTAGTACATTTATCTGTCCTGGGGGATGGAGCTTTAAAAGCTTTTATCTGTGTGGAAGTGGAGGGAAGAGAAATGTAAATATTTTTCAATTAGGCTTTGGAGCTATGTTGTAAATTTGTCAGCTGAGGTGGGGGAATGGGATGGTGCAGCTTTCTTTCCTCCTACTGCTCCTCCGCTCCTCCATATCCCACTAGAGTATTCTGTGCTCAGGCAAGAGAACAATGCAGTGGTACAAGGAGAGCCTTGCCATGGAATTTTCTGTCTAAATGCCTCCATGAGTGGAACTTTAAACAGTTAATGGAGGAAAGGAGGAGCTGAATGTTAAATATGCAAGAAGCCAGATTTAGCAAATTTGTACATTGAAATGAACCATAATGAATGTAGGGCCAAGTGAAGGAAAACTTGTGGTAAATGATACAAGTGGAAGGATAAATAATCAGAAGCAGAACAAAAAAAGGCAGATTCAAAACTGATTCTTTAGGAATTGTTAGTATTTCAGTTGAAAAGGCATCTTGCCTGGACATAGTGTGAGCTGATGAAAAGTATCTTACACATTTTTAAACTCCTCAAGATACATAGAAACAATGACATTTAGAACTGAGAGAACCAAACATCCTCTTAAGGCATCCTCTTTCTGATGCAGGAACACCCACATCTTCAGTAGTTTTATCCAACATTAATTATATTCCTTAAATCCCCATTCTATTCAGAAAAGTATCCTTAAAAGATTGTGTTGGGATGTTCTGTGTATATTGGCTCAGTATCGTTAATCAGTGCAGTGTAAACAGAAGTAACATGGAGTAAGAACACGTTTTTGTCACTGAAGTCAGCATTCATGACTCTGAAGAGTCATCATCAGATCTGTGGAGTACAATAAGGCCTTGTTTTTGCATAGTCACCTTTCAGAATAGAATTGGGCATTAAATGTCCTTTTCAAATTGGATTACTGCACTTTAATGATAGTGGCTGGGTAGTTGCCTCATAGAGATTATTGACTTTGATGTTTTTTTAAGTGTCTCAGTGCCATCAAGTTGTGAACATAGCTGTTCACTGTATTGACATGCGTCTCTTGTTACCCTCATCATCCCATCTACTTTCCCTCCATTGCACAGTCCCCACTACAACTGGGGTCTTTGGGAACTACTATAATTCAAGTGGTGGTGATCATTTGAAAATCAAAAGCTTAAACTCACAGATTTAGCTAAATTCTAGTACTTGGTTCACAGTATATCATTATGTTGGGTCTTCTACATGATTAGTGATATTCTGAGTCACATTTCTGACACTTAACCTCAATCGTTACATACTTATAAAATATTGGAATGGGCTTCTCTCCCAATTAGTTGGTTTGTAGGTGGATGTGGCTTGAGAGAGTTACCCACCTAGGGGACTAGAATTGAAACAAAGTCTTATTGGCAGCAAAGCAGCCTGTCTTCAGCTCCAGGGGAGGCAGGTGCTGCTGAGCTAGGGCTCTGGCTGAGTTACATTTTTTTTTTTTTAAAGAATGTGGTCTTACTTCATTCCTTCACGTACACTTGATGGTATAATATTAAGCACTTGATCCAAAGTGCATTGAAGTCTGTAGAATTCATTCTATTACTTCAATGGCCCTTGGATCAGACCCTAAGTATTTGGATGATTCCAGAAAATTCATGAAACAGACTCCAACCAGAAAGAAGGGATCATGAGACAATCGTTGTCAACCCAATCCTCTTTCTGATCCTCAGGATTCAAATGAACTTGCACTGAATTTCAGTGCAAACAGAGCTCACTCAATGAGCCCTGAAAGTACGACACAGTGTGACCATAATTTCACCAATTGCCCCATTCTCCTATATTTTTGTTCCATCATTCTCTGTGGTAAAATGATCTCTGACTAAAGCCTAAACCGAACTTTTGGTTATTCCGGAATAACCGATGCTGAGATCTTCTCTGACAGGGTTATCACTGGCATGAATGATTCCTGTTGTAGGAAGGAATAGTGTTTACATATCTTATTCCTCTTGGGGAATCTTTGTATCAGACTCTGATGGACCTTCAGTGCTGCTCATAGATATAGAGATGCTTTAATGCACAGATGTAGCTTATTCCTAATGTAATGGGTATTCTCTCTTAATACTCATTTTAGAACTAAAACTGTATGGAATATGTGAGCCTTCTTCCTTGTCCTGTAATTACCAGAGAACGTATTCAAATACGTAATACAAGTTTAAATAAAGGCAAAGTCTGCACTGTAACCAGATTGGTATTTTATAAAACATGCCTACAACAGACCTGTATTTATCCCTTGTTTTCTCATGAACTGTGATTCAGCTCAGCCTTTTGTGTCATCCGGTCTTGGCTGCTAAGGGGCATTCACCTTTTCTGCACACTCCATCCATTTGCTGCCATTCTGCACAGTTTTCTGCACACTCCATCCATTTGCTGCCATTCCTTGCTATATGCTTCCATGTACCCCAATCATTCTCTCCACACCTAGTTAAGATATAGCTGAGGTTCTGTGGGATGGGCTTTTATAGAAGGAAGAAAGCATGTGCACATTTTTGAGTAATTTTCATGATTTGTGTTAGTCTTCATTCTCTGGAAAAGTATAATCTTTTTTCTATATATTAAAATTATGGTTCAGATATAGCTCCTTCCACTGAAACTTTTCAGATCATGAATAATGCATACATCCTATAGATTCACTGCTTTTACATGTGTAATTAATACAAGCTATCTGTGCCATGTCTGAATTTGCTGGGATAACCAGAGAACTTGCTCTCTGTGACTCAGTCAGTCCCATTATTGGAGGAGAGTTAACACAGGAGAGACTTTACTAGATTGTTATGTTAAGTCTGCCTCTTGAATATGAAAATCAGTTTATAGACCTTGTGAAAGCATGTCTTTGTGCAGTAAATATTTTTACATTCTCCAACCTGTTGCGATTCAGGGTACGCAATGTGCCGGGTAAAATAAGTTTAATAGTTGGTCATCATATTTTCAGTTTGACAAATTGTAAATTTATGTCTCCCTGTATCTGTCTTGTGTTAAATACATTGTGTTCAAAAATTACAGCAACAGGTAAAAAGCACATTAGTTTATACTGAACCTTTGATTTCAGCCTACTTTAAGGAAAATGTTTCATTTTTAATTTATATTTTGTTTTAAAATGCCAATATTCGTAGAGCTGAAAAATTTCTTTTAAATTATTCTACTTTAGCTGCAAAGCAAATTTCAGAACTTAAATTAACATGAGGTGTTTGTAAGTAGCAACAAAAAATATTCATTATTTATATAAGCAAATATGGTAAGTAGACTTGAGGTAGTCAGGTGACATGACTGAGTTCCCACAGCTGCTGAAGTTTTCAAGTGGGCAATGAGAGTGCTCAGTGCCTGTGTCACTTGGGATCATTAGTCCATGATCCAGCGCGTTAGCCAGTTCTTTTAGGAAACTTCAGTTTTGGCACCAAAAATTAATGAGAGACTGAAAATATCACACAGAATTTTGTTTCAATAATAATTAATGAAATCACATGGCTCAAAAATAAGAATCTGAGACAAAGCCCATGAAAGTCAATAGGATTCTTTCCAGTGACTTCAATGGGTTTTCGATCAGCCCCTTGGAGGCCAAGTGCTGGAGTCTCATGTTGACAACTCACTTTTGCCATTGTAATTACTGTAGCATTTGGTCTTAACAGAATTAAGCATGTTTGAATTATATGCAAGGCACACAGGCATGATATATTTTA
The DNA here is from genome assembly GCF_003597395.2 of Chelonoidis abingdonii. Lineage (NCBI taxonomy): Eukaryota > Metazoa > Chordata > Testudines > Testudinidae > Chelonoidis > Chelonoidis abingdonii. Next base: position 42,884,379 of record NC_133775.1, on the reverse strand, counting down.
ATGTTGTTAATACTGTGCTTTCTCTTAATATTATTAATTCTGTGCTATCTTTTTTACAATTCTGCTGTTTGAGACAACATGGAATTTCTTGAACACTGTTGGCCTGCTGAGCATTCCAACTCCCACTGGACTATCCACAGAGGCTTTTAAACAAACCCTGAAATCTTTTATTTACTTATTATCATTACTGGGGTTTTTTAAATTATTTTCTCTAGAGTCTGGACCTTTTCTATACCTTGAGCAAGAAATTTGGACATTGACAAAAAATAATTGAGTACCTCGATGTATGTTTTAGTACAGCTAAATTTAAATTGTACATCTAGGAACAAAGAATGTAGGCCATATTTACACAGTGAAAGACTCCAGCCTGGGAAGCAGTGACTCTGAAAACAATTTGGGGGTGATGGTGGATAACTGGCTAAACATGAGCTCTCCATGTGGCACTGTTACTATAAGAGCTAATTTGATCGTTTGATGCATAAAGAGGGAACTCTCCAGTAGAAGTGTGTTTTATATTATCCCCGTTTTGACACTGCTGCAGTCACTGCTGGAATACTGTGTCCAGTTCTGGTGTCCACACATCAGAAAGGATGTTGAAAAATTGGCGACAGCTCAGAGAAGAGCGAAGAGAATGATTAAAGGATTGGAAAATCTGCCTTATAATGATAGATCCAAGAAGCTCAATCCATGTAGTTTAACAATCAGAAGGTTAAGGGCTGAATTGGTTACAGTCTATAAGTACTACATTGGGAAGAAATATTTAATAATGAGCTCTTCAGTGTAACAGAGAAAGGTGTAACACAATCCAATGCCTGAAAGTTGACAAATTTAATTGGCTTATATCTCAGGAGATGGCATTTTCACCTTTGAAAAAGAACACAATTCAGATGCAGCCAATATTGGTGCAATAGGGCCAAAATGCTACCATGAGCTCTGCTTTTTAAAATGAAATATTAACTATATATCCAATAACACTTAAGAAATAATGCGTTTTGTTTTGTTTTTTTAAAAAAAACAGATTGCATCAAAAGCATGGAATATTTGTCACTCTGATTCTCATAGACATGTTCCTTTTAGTAGAGCCATTTTTGAAACATTGATTCAAGCCTGAAGAGGTTCTCCATTTCAATGTCTTAAATATTACTTCATCACATCCATCACATTTTTGTTTTAGATTACAAAGATAACTTTCACATATGAACCTTATACAAGGCCAGTGTTATATATACACAGAAAAGGATGAACCTCCTTAGTGATGAAATCAGCCTAGTGCCCCAAGAGGAAAGGAGGAGGCGGTAGGGATGGAGTTGATGGGAAAAATGATTCTTTGCTGTATGTGTTGTACTTTTTTGAAGTAAGAAGTAGCCTAAAGAGAAATATTTTTCGTGAACTAAAAAAATATAGTGACGAGCTGAGAGAAATTTCTCATTTCATTACTTGTTCAAATATCAAATACAGTAGCTGGTGAAATCTGCTTTTACTTCCTCTCCCAACTGCTTCTAGTTAAGCTCCTAACATTGATACATTATCTTTATTATTATTATAATTGTTGTTGTTTATTGTTATTAATTATATATTATATGTATTATTTTATGCACATTGCAATTTCTTAGATTGCCATGTCATTGACCAAAAACCTGTATTTAATTTTTGGCAGGTTTACCAAAAATGCAAGTCGTTAGAAACTACAATGGGATACCGCAGCCAGCTCCACATGATGGCCCACCATTACATATCCAGACTGGAGACACTATTGAACTCATCAAAGGAGATGCACATAGCAGGTTTTGGCAGGTATGGGTTTAGGAATGGCTACGTTCCATTGCTTGAGAGAGAAAACTCTTACTTGCTCATTACTGTTATGCCCTATTTTTATGTTTATCATCATCAACAACAAAATCTTTATTTTTTGTGCATTTTACCCAGAATACACGTCTAATGTAAGAATTTCACCTTTTGGATGCCAGCAGTGCTTACCGACTGCTTTTTGTATCTAAGGGATTGATCTTGCAACTCTCTTCATTTAAGTGAGTAAGTTTGCAAGATTGGGCCCTTGGTGTGAACCATTTTACTTAAATGATTTAAGATGAAGAAAGTGAATGGCACATAAGCAGCAAGAGTACTCTGTGTGCTTTGAATTCCCAAGTCCTCTCAGACAATAGAACTAAGGGGCATGCTAACCAGATAAAATATTTGACTTGGATGAGAATAGTGGATAAAATAGTTATCAGAGATGGAGACAGAATTGTTTTAATTTGTTTGGGGGATGCCTGAATCAAATAATGACTGTTTTGTGTTTATAGGAAAACTATAATCTATTGATTGGATGAAGGGGTTGTTTCCATGGCAACTCAATATCACATGATTCTAGTTGCTACTTCTGTTACATAGATTGTTTTTTTTATTGAACACTCATACTAAATAGAGATTCAAACTACGGCAGCTTTCACATTTTGCTCTAAAGACAGGCATAAGAATTTTAATTTTTTCAAATTATATTTTCTTGTTTGTATTTAGTTTGTCAAAAAGTGGGGGTGGTTATGTTTGTGTGTGCACAAAATGGACAATTTGCAAATTCATAATATTTGGGGGAAAGCTGATGGTAAAGAAAAAGGTATAAATGCAAGGGCATCTGAAAGGTGTCTGGTATAGCTGTTCCTGTGTTTTCTTATTGAGACTTTTCTTTGAGAATGCAATGACCTAATGAATAATATATTGAGAATACTGTGCTAGATTTTTGGCGGGGTTGGGGGGGGGTCTTTAGACATATTTGATTTTTATAGATTATATTTGTTGACTTAAGGATTGATTGATCCTGTGAGGTGCCAAAAGCCTTCAAGTCTAACTGGCTTCAGTGGCAGTTGAGAGTCCTTGATTCTTTTTAGGATCAGATACATGACTCTTGCCTATGAGTTATCACAGATATCCTTATACAGCAGGAATCAGACGTTTTATAAATTGATCACTCAAGATGCTCAAGCATACTCACAAAAGAATACCCAGCACCTGTGTATATCCATGCAGGACATAGTCTTTAGGACCATTGGACCACAGATTCTCATGTGAAATGTAAACAATTCTAAAAAATACAGTTACCAGATAGACTATGACAGCTTCATGACATGCTACGCTATGTCATGGGTAGGCAACCTATGGCATGCATGCCAAAGGTGGCATGCAAGCTGATTTTCAGTGGTACTCACACTGCCCAGGTCCTGGTCACCGGTCCGGGGGGCTCTGCATTTTAATTTAATTTTAAATGAAGCTTCTTAAACATTTAAAAAACCTTATTTACTTTACATACAACAATAGTTTAGTTATATATTATAGACTTAGAGAAAGAGACCATTTAAAAATGTTAAAATGTATAACTGGCATGTGAAAGCTTAAATTAGAGTGAATAAATGAAGACTCGGCACACCACTTCTGAAAGGTTGCTGACTCATGTACTATGTAAAGACATTCAAGTGTGTTTTCAAACATTGGCTTATATATGTTTGTATGTAGAGAGTTTTTCAATTGTGTACATGTAGGGCTCAATCCTGTAAGATGCTGAACACTCTGGCGCAATCCAGAGGGGCTCTTGAGCACATGCTTAGCTTTAAACATGAAAGTAGTCCCACCTCATATGTTTAAAAGTTAAGCATATGCTTTAGGGCTTCCCTGGATCAGGCCAGAGTTCCCAGCGACATATAGGATTAATACCATGGCCACACACTGGTATAGCTTTCATTTTTGGCTTTTGGAAAGTCTCTTTGATATTACTTGAATCTGTCATGTTAAAGGATTTAGGCAGAAACATGTCATGTTTGGCTAGTGGGAGGAGACTGGTAAGTGGGTGATGCTGTGTGCCAACAAGCTATCTCCATAGCAATCTTAATACTAGCCTTGAACCTTAATGGGAACTGTCATCCTCATTAGCATCTTTGGGTGATTTTTTTCTCGGATATGTTGTCAAAGACATACTCTGATGTCTTGGTCAATTTGTAATGCATATTAAGAAGTAATCGCAAAACATAAGCTTTTATTAGCATCTTGACGTTTACTCAAGGGACATTTTGGAATAGTTTGGTTTTTTTTGACCTGAAAGACTATTGTGGATACTATAGACTCATAAATTGACCAGAAGCTCAGATGTTAATAATAAATAAATAGTTGTATGCACAGTTATGTGCAATTTGGTTTTTTGTTCTTTACAGCATACCTAGAAAAAACATAAAATAAAAACTGTGGTTTCATCTTCTCTAATAACTTAAACCCAACCAAATACATTTTGATAAATGTTAAGAAAATCTTCCCAAGTGAAATATTTGTATGCTTGGTCTCAGTCCGTAGCAAATTTTTTATCGTCATTTTCTCTGGCTCAGTCAAGGCTTGCACATCCTGGGTTCCTCCTCTTTACTCCCTCTCACAAGCAGGATAGGCATGAATTGTCCTAGAGGATAGCAAAATTCTGAATTGTGATAGGTCATCTTTCGGCCTGTCTCAGTGCATAAGAAGGCGGAGAACCCAGCACCTGTACTCTCTCAACTGTACGATCAAAAGCAAATTCCCAGGGAATATAAATTGCCTTAATATGAAACATTGAAAATGAGAGGTGGGGGGGGTTCATGCCACAGTGGTTTAGTCCACTACCTCCAGCTGAAGATCTGGATTCAGTCACAAATGAAAATGAGTGAGGTGGTTTCATGGTAGTATTCAGGCACAGCAGTTACCATGACAGGCTTTCTTTGCTCAAGGTCCAGAAGTGGAATAGCCACAGTGCTTATCTGTGTGTGGCTTGTGCTGGTACTACTGATCCTTCACTTTTAGAGGTAGTAAAATCACTCACAAAGTTAATTAAATAAGAAAGGGAGAGGGGAAAGAAGGAAAATTTGGTGTTTTAAATGGAAATTTCAGACCCTTATCTGGAACACTGCTGGTTGGTGCAGCTGTAATAGTGTATAGTCTCATTTTTATTATTGATGTGTTTCTTTTTCTCTTCTTTTGAGTTTGTTCAGAGGAAAGTACTTACTTAACCTGAGGGTAAGCTTTCAGGGGTGATGGGATGTATCATATAAGGTGTGATGTAATGCTGGTTTTACAGGTTTCCATTGCAATTATACACTGTCCTCAGGGCAATCAAGTTTTCCATGTATGCCAAAAGCATACAAATGTGCACTGTACTAGTTTCTTCCACTGTGAAAAACAACACTTCTTTGATACAGACTTAGAGCTGTAGCAATTCATTGGTATTACAGAAGTCGTGGCTAATGCCACTGTTGTTGATGGTCCCCCTATATTTTCAATGTAACTCCCTAAAGAACAATAACTGTGCTATGAACTTTTGTTCTTTGATGAAAAATTAAATCTTTACCTTTTGGGGGGAAATTTTCTATGTTCCAGTAGTACATAGAACTCACCAGGGACTAAGATACAATATTGTTATGTGAGGTCACTGCTAGAAGAGAGAATAGATAGAGACCTGCTGGCTTGAAATCTATAGTAACAAAACAGTCTACATCAAATGTACAGTAACAAAACATCCAGCATAATAACATTGTTCACCTGGAAAAAAATCTTCCAGTATTGGGGAATTATATACGAAAATACATATACTATACTTAACAGGGGGAAATGTGCATGTGGGGGTCTCTAGGAAGTAGTTACCTATTTGCTATGATTGACTATTAGCAAATTTCTGCATAAATGACCCGCATTTGGAAGAAAGTAACTGAGGATCCTATGCACAGTCTCATGAAGTTTCTATTTTGTCTTGAAATTGAATTGAAAGAAATTTCGTAGAGAACCTGAGCCCAAAGTAGGTCTACAAACTGCTTTTGTCCTAGTATGAGTTTGGTTGCCATCTGTTTGATATATATTGTGAGGGCTGATTCAAGATATATCTGAGGACATCTGTTGTGATGTCAAATGAGGAGAGGTGTCTAGGATTTTTCCCAAGCTCTGGTCCCATTTGTTACTGGAAGTTATGAGACTCTGTAAGTTATAGTAATAGTGTAATCCTCTTTGGTACCTGCTGAAGAGTTGATGGATAAACATTTTAAGGTGCAACTTTGCAGGATGCGTCAGTTCATAAGTGTGGGCCAAGTCATGTTAGTCTTTTTTGAAAATGCATTAGGTTGGTAGAGCTATTAGGTTGAGATTTTCAAATCTATCTAGGGGATCTGAACAGCCAAATCCCATTAAAATTATCCAAATCCTGTAGGCAGTTATGAAGATCTCAGCCTTAATGTTTAAGAAGAAGCTCAGTTTTCATTGTCAGTGGAAATTTGTGCTATATGAAATTTATTATCCTTTTTATATGTTGCTTATACATCACATATTGCATGTAACATGTTCTACACTGTGTTACTTCTGAAGGCCATTTGGAAACATCAACACAGAATGTGGGCATCACCTCATAGGTGGGATGGATGTATGCTACATGAACAATGTACAGTCCATGAATATACACCATCTGTCCTGTACTCTGCCCTAGCTCTTAGTACAACTGCAGATGAAATTTCAGGTACCAATCAGTGTTGTTTGCATATCTCTGAATGGAACTGGATCAGATTTTCTCAGAATTTACTTATTACTATATGCCCCTTTGTAGCATTCAAGAGGAACATTTTTGCTGTCTGTCCAAAATCAAACTTCAGGGAGTGGAAGGAGCCTTGATTCTTCCTCCTTTGGAGTGCAATTTAGGTGACTTTTAAGACATGGAGCAGACATGTTCAGTTCGGGTCTTTCCTTAATTTGGGCCCATCATCAGAGGGTGGAATGGGGAGAGACAGAGATAGGATGTGATTTTTGCTCAGTGTGAACAGCATTTGTTCATTTTAATTTTGGTAATGTGTCTACTTATAACTGTGCCAGGCATGATACAAGTAAACTAGATCTGAACATCATCTAAAATTTTATGAACAATTTTTTTGTGAAAACAAAACCTGCCCTTTTCACAAAAAATGAATGTTTCATATTTTCATTTTTTTTACTAACCTGAAAAAATTAAAAATTAAGGTGTTTTTTCAGCTTCTCATTTTTCTTTTCCATTTCCATTTCCCCAACCTTTTCAGTGGGAAAATGAGAAAAGGATGGGGGGTGGGAATGATAAATTAGATAAATAATTACTACATTTTTCAGTTTCATTTAAGTGTGGGGGAAAAAAAACAAAAAAGGGGAAAATGAAGAGAAAAAAGCTGTGGAGGGAAGGTAGAAAAGCAGAAGGGGAAGGAAACCCATAAACTAAATAGGCCTTTTCAGTAAAAATGTTCATTATTTCAAATGAGTGAAAAATTATTCCTCTTCTCTAAACTTGCAGACTTGCTTGGAAATGTTCAGATTACAAGAAATGTTTTACATTTTTTGACCAGCTTAAGTTATAAAACCTGGTTTCTTTTCACTGTTATTGCTAATCTCTCCACAGATTTAGGCAATTTCTCAATCAGAGGATGATTTATTTAGCCATAGCCAAAAATAAGATGGAAACTGGATACTGTACAATCTAGCATTAACTTTTCAGCTTTGCACAGTCCTAGCTGTGAATGAGTCCATTGACGTTAATGGGAGTTGCAGATTTAAACCTCAGACAGCACTCTGGAAATTTAGGGCTACTGTGCAAAATGGTTCCAGGAAACCTCCCCATTAAAACAGGTTCAAGAATAATGAATCATCCTCTAGTCTCACTGTCAAGTGTCATTTAAAGTAGCAATCTGAAGGTGTTCATTGCTTCTTTATACGCTGCAAGCATTCTGTAATATAATTTCTTTAGCAATTTAGTCCAGATGTTTACTACTGCATTTGGGATGGGCTTTAAGGCTTTTGTTAGAAGGAAATTGACTACTCACTCATTGCATGAGAAACAGTTAACAAGGAAGAGACATGCAGTTGAAAGAAACGATTAGCAAACTTGAGGTGCAGTGGTGCGACAAGTCCTCTGCTAGTTGCGATGGTCTAGTGCCTATGCACTCAGTACATAAATCCGCAGTCATATACCTGACTGCATGCATCACAGTTTTTTATACAAGGTGACATGGGGCCTTGAGGGATTTAGCAGGATATCTAAAAGTAAACAATCTAGTATTTTAAACATAATTAGGAATGAACATAAAATTATTCAAATCATTCCTATAATCAGCAAGGAATTTTAAAAGCAAAGAGCTCCTTTCAGCCTGCTGTAATTTTTATACATTAGATTTTTGAGGATTTTTAAAACTCCCGCAATTATATGAAACAGGCAAAGCTTTTCTTTAGAAGTGCAGATAGTCCTACAGGCAGAGTGGTGCTATGGTCATGCTAATTTCCTGATATGTAAGACAGCTACCTTGTGTTGGCTAACTTTGTTGATAGCTGATTTGAAAAAGTAATCAGAGTGATATCCTCCTTCCATGCCTGGATGACCTAGTGGGAAGATGACTGTTTCTCCACAGCCCATAAAATACAATGCAGCTGCACTAAGGTGGACACTGGCACATCCCCAGAATACAGGAGATCCCCACTCTCACCTGTATGGGCCTGCCCCTGCCTGTGCCACTCCTCACAGGATGCCACTCCCATGTCAACGGGTGTCTTCCTGCGTTCACATAGATTTGTATAGTTCACTAAGCCAGTGATCATCCCCTCCTCGCCTCAGGCCAGCAAAATGACCGCTATGTATTGTTGGAGAGAGAACTGCCATGGAGCAGTGTGCCATACTGCAAAGGGAACATGGAGTACTTCTCTAGGCAACCTAGGGTTGTTGCCAGGTATCTGGTTGTCGACTGGAACTCCCAGTCGAAAAGGGATCCTGGCTCCACTCAGCGCTGCTGCCTGGACTGTTAAAAGTCCATTTGGCAGTGCAGCGGGGCTAAGCAGGCTCCCTGCCTGCTCTAGCTCTGTGAGGCTCCTGGAAGTGGCCAGCATTTCCCTCCAGCTCCTAGGTGGAGGTGCAGCCACGGGTGCTCTGTGTGCTGCCCCTGCCCAGAGCACTGGCTGCACAGCCAGGGGGCGGTGCCTGAGGACAAGGGTAGCATGTAGAGCCGGCTGGCCGCGCTTCCTCCTAGGAGCTGGAGGGAAATACTGGCTGCTTCCGAGAGCTGCCTGAGGTAAGTGCCAATCCGGAGCCCACACCCTGAACTCTCTCCTGCACCCCAGCCGTGAGCCCCCTTCTGCACCCAAACTCTCTCCCAGAGCCCGCATCCACTCCCGCACTCTGGATGGCTCAGTCCCAGCCTGGAGCCCGTACCTCTCAGCCCCATCCCGGAGCCTGCACCCGCAGCTAGAACCCTCACCCTCCTTCACACCCCAATCCCCTGCCCAAGCCTGGAGCCCTCCGTCCCACACTATGAACCCCTCATTTCTGGCCCCAGCCCAAAACCCGCACTCCCAGCCAGAGACCCCACCCCCTCCTGCACCCCAGCCTGGTGAAAATGAACAAGTGAGAGAGGGTGGGGAGGAGCAAGCATTGGAAGGAGGGGGTGGAGTAAGTGGAGGGCAGGGGCTCAGAGAAAGGGTAGGGCAGGGCAGGGCAAGGGTGTTCAGTGTTCTGCATTTGGAAAGTTGGCAACCCTAGGGCACCCCCTTCACTCATCTCACTACAGCAAAGTGCCTTCTGAATTTTAAGCCAGATGTCGATTAGTCAGTGGTGCAGAATTTTCCCGAAAGTGTTTAAATGAGTTTTAGAAGTACTATAGGAAATAGCAATATTAGTGCTTTGTACTTATCTAACACCTTCCAGCTAAGGATTTGATAGAGCTTAGCAAATGCTAATGACTCTATACATACTTAACTCAAAGAATCTCCATTTTACAGATAAGGAAACTGAGGCACAGAGAAGTTAAATATTGTCTTCAGGGTCATGAAACAGTTCAGAACTTTTGACTTCCAGTGTTATGCTTTCAGCATTAGGCAGTGCCACCTGTACCTGAAGTCACTTCATGTTCCACCTTGTTAGAGGTATGGTGTTTAGCATTAAAGAGTCAGTATTTACTAACAACTGCCACACAGGAGTATGTTTTGAGAAGTGGATGGTTCTTAATAGTGACCTTACAGGGCTGCTATGGCACTTGTGGATGCATCCTACAGCAATCTGAATTTCGTAGGAAGACTTGTGCAGTAAATCACATGCAAGGATGTCCACTGACAGTGTGATCTCTTGTCATATTTCATAAGAATGTATGAGTGTCTTGTGCCATTTGTACCACACATTCTGCTGAGTGCCCCACTGACTAGTTAAATGTGGAACACTTACAAGGAGAGATCAGAAGTGCATATGTGTGTTACTAAATTAAGGCAATATGGAGATTATACACATCCCAGATTTGTCTCTTCCGCATTTGAGGTAATGGAACAATTTAGTTTGATATGCTGCAGTGCTAGTTGAACCAGCATAATACTGAAATGCATTATACATTGTAGCCGGACAAAAATAGTTTTTTTTTTACAAAAAGCAGAGTTAACCATCTAAATATTTATTAGAGGCCTATCCTTTACCAGTGATTTGAAAGAGACCATATGTAGAGATTTCTGTAAAGATGTTTCAGTCTGCATTTTTAAACTGTAACTCAATAGTCTGTTCATGAGCTCATCAAATTTTGATTCTAGGCTCCTTTCTAATTGCCATGTAAGTATGTTACTTGCTGTGTCATTTTATTGTGTGGGTATCATTGATGTCTTTTGCTTTAGATGAATATTCCTTTATTATATATACTATCAGATTGTATAGCATGTGGGCACATGCAAAGCTGATTATTAACAGTCCTGGGTGATTAGATACTGAAATCTGTAAAAAGGTTCACTTTGGGGTATAAACAGAAATGAGAAAATACATAAACACCATGAATAGCTAATACTTAGTAAGGAATGAGAGGAAATACCATATTCTCATATGGGTTAAGAGGTGCAAGAATTGATTCCTTATGTGCCCCTATTTTGCATTATTTTAAATGCATATCAATAGTTCTCTCACACATTGTATTCTAACTAGTGCTCTTTATCCCTTCCTCACCTTGCTACACATTTCTCTCTATTTGGAATCAGTGACAGTTGCTGTGATCATTACCTGGGTGTGATAAATTGCATAGCAATCTTCCCAGGAAGATAATGTTCCCATTGAATATGCTTACGGCACTTCAATTCAAGAAAACTTCCAGTTTTTCAAGAACACTTATTAATTCTGCTCCTTTTTACCTCCAGCTCCACCCTTGTTTTAAATTCCTGAATGATGGTTCATGTGGTGTGTGATGGTGCATTAATTTCAACGGGAGTTAGGCACCTCGGCACTTTTGAAAATCACACTAGGCACCGATCTGGATCTTAAATTGCCTAAATACCTTTAACAATCTGGCCTTCAATGCTTAAATATAGATTTAGGAGCCTAACTTTGGGCACCCGTGTTTGAGAATGCTGGGCCTAGCCCAGTTCTGAAAGGGCTGCCAGACCTCATCACAGATGTGCAGTTTATGGATCTGAAAGGCTTTTTTTTCTAGCTTCCCTACCTTCAGAAGGCAATCAATCCATTGGTAAATGCCAAAGTATGGTGCTTTAATGAACAGTTTACATTTGGTTATGAAGCGTTGGTAAGAAAGTGAGTGGAAATAAGAGGGGTTATGTAACAGTTGAACTGTTCTTTCACATATTCCCAAAATATGTAGTTACAGCTGTACACACCAAGTGCATATGTGTTTAGGGATTTGTGACTCTTGGACCACTTCTAGTATGTGGCTCAGCAGACATACTTATTAAAGTTAGGTAAAGCCCATTATAAAAAGCAATCTTGATTAGTCGCTAACTAGTGGTGATATATGATGGGGAGGATAGGTGGTAATGCTAACTGCAGTTAGGTTGTATAGGAGTCCCACCAGCTGATGCTGCGCTGAGTCAATACATTCTTTCAGTTGCCCTACACCAGCATTTGCCCACTTTTGGCTTTGCTTCAATATAACTCCATCCAAGTAGACTTTCCAGAAGACTGTGAATGCAGGCTCAGTTTAGGTGGATTATCTTAAATTGAATTTTTCTGGTGAATTGACTGTCCTGAATGTTGTTAAAAATTCATTGCCAGTGTGCATGGGATGTGGTTCCATTTGAATCTTTGTTCTAAACCATCTTTGGTCTATTAAAAGATTTTAGATGTTAGGGGCACATGAGGAATCTTGCTCATTTAATTTAATATAGATCAGGTCAGGATATTTTGAAAAGAAGCTTTGGTTTTGGGTTACTGCATCAATGCAGTTCTTAAACTGACTGTATTTATCCATCTGATCATCTGGCAAATTCAAATCATGCTGACGTCAGAAATGGTTTATTTTCCCAAGACGTTGTGAGGATGGTGATGGATTTGAAAGGAAATGTCCATTATCTGTAGTGAGGATTTCCTGCATAAATCTACCAGATCTCTATCAGGGAAGACAATCTGTGCCCCCCAGATCTTCTGTTTCAGGCTCCCTGATTATTGAAAGGATTAGTGCTGGGACAACAAAATATTAAGTTCTTCGAGTGCTTGTTCACGTCCATTCCAATCAGGTGTGCATGGTCATTGGATAGTTTTCCCTTAGCAGCTCCCATCTAGTTGGCTGTGGAGCCCCCTCGAGTGATGCCTTCATAGCACTCAATATATGATCCTGCAGACCCCCCCTCAACCCCCCCTTCAGTTCCTGCCTACTGTCCGTGAAGGCCGTTGGAACTTGCTCATGTGACAAAGTTCCTCCTCGACCTTGGTGGGTCCTGCGCTTATTGGCAGATTTGCTCACCTCAGTGATCTTCCCCACAGTCTGGGTCAACTTCTCCTGTGTCTGATCAGGAGTTGGGAGGTTTGGGGGGAACGCGGGCCCACCCTCTACTTCGGGTTCAATCCCAGGGCCCTGTGGATTGCAGCTATCTATAGTACCTCCTGTAACAGCTGCACCTCCCTGGGCTACTTCCCCATGACCTCCTCCAAACACCTTCTTTATCCTCACCACAGGATCTTCCTCCTGGTGTCTGATAACGCTTGTACTCCTTAGTCCTCCAGAAGCAGACCCTCTCACTCTCAGCTCCTTGTGCCTCTTGCTCCCAGCTCTTCACACACACTTCCTCTCCTCTGGCTCCCCGCTTCCTGACTGGAGTGAGCTCCTTTTTAAACCCAGGTGCCCTGATTAGCCTGCCTTGATTGGTTGCAGGTGTTCTAATCAGCTTGTCTGCCTGAATTGGTTGTAGCAGGTTCCTGATTACTCTAGTGCAGCCCCTGCTCTGGTCACTCAAGGAACAGAAGACTACTCAGCCAGTGACCAGTATATTTGCCCTCTACCAGATTCCTGTACCCCACTGGCCTGAATCTGTCACACTCAGCAAGTGCTCCCTTAGCATTCTTCTGTTAGTCATTACAGCTTATAGTTCATGTTATAGTTAATGTAGTACAGATAGTTAGTTTAGATAGTAGGTTGGGAGCGGGGTCTCTCCTCAATCCCTAGCCCCCCTTGGGCTATGGGGCATGCCACGAGCACAAGGCTTTAAGCCCTGCAGTGCTTGTAATAAACCTATGCCTATCCGTGACCCCCACAACTCTTGTCTAAAGTGTCTGGGGAAAGTGCACCAAACTGAATGGTGCAAAATTTGCAGGACTTTTCATCCAAAAAGGAGCATGATTTCTAACTAAAACAATTGTTAAGGGAATCTGCTCTCCGCCCACAGCCAGCTGCGAACCGCCATGACCCGGCACCGGGCACGCCCATGCGGAGTGCTCCAGCATCCGTACGCGACATGGTGCTGAGGAACAACTGTACCACAAGAGACCCTCGGCACCAGCATTTCCTGGCACCATACCCAGGGATAATGGCCCAGCACCACTCAACTTGCTGCACAAGAGACACAAAAAGGCCGAAAGAGGGTGCTTACAGGTACAGATATCTGCAGGACTGTCAGGGGATGCACGGGCGCACCCCAGAAAGGACCCGGTGCCAAGTCAGCATGAGTCGGTGCCATTGACTTTGGTACCCCACAGGGGACCGTTGAGTCCGGAACGGAGCAACTCTTTGACAGGGCAGTGCCAGGTGGAGGTGTTAGAGCCATCCTCCACCCCGGACACTTTCGAAGCCACCAAAGACCTCATCAAGATGATGGCTGGATAGCCCCCAGCTCTCAGGGACAAGCCTCCGGTGCCGATATGACCAGTACAGTCTAGAGGCAAGGCCGCTACGATGCAGCGCTCACAGTCCCCAGCTTGGTGCCATACACGGTACCGCTCTCAATCACCTTCGCCGTGGCACTGCTCACTGGCACCGAGCCCCACTAGAGCACCTCCAACACCGGCGACGCAACACTCCCCTCCTCAGCACTGAGGCCAGACCGATCCCCGGCGCCAGCAGAGGATCAGCACCGACTCACAGCACCAGGCCTTCATCCTTGATCACTGGCACCGGATACCCGCTACCAGTCCCCATCACTGGATCCTAGGCACCGGTCCCCAGCAAGATCGTCCAGACACCAGTCCCCCAGTTCATCACGGCACCGGTTGTCAGTGCCTAGGCTGTTGGCACCACCATGGTCCTCGCGATCGGTATCTCCTTTCTCGGAGTCTGATGCCAACTTGTACAACTCGATGCACAGACGACATAGGTCCAAGAAGCGATGAAGGAAGGCGCTCGCAGCTGCAGTGGCAGCCCCCAGTGCAGTGGCCCTTTTGGACCCCCTGGACTTACCATCAGGCCAAGGGTACATTTTCAAGGGGGTTAAGATCAGTAGCATCAGAACAATGGCCACCCTACTCTCCTAGGGACAGGCCTACACCTTGGGGATCTGAGGCTATTCTGTCCCAACTGCCCCTTCAGTCTCCAGTCGCAGCAGAGGCGACCCCAAAACGGGACCAGCCACAGAGTCAGGATACAGCATCCCAGGCACTAGGTAACTGCCACAGGGTTGTTCACTGACCAAGAGGAGGTCAGAGAATCGGAGGGGTAGGAGGACCTGGTACCCCCTCTGGCCTTCCTGTCCTCTTCCCTGATGAAACTGCAGCAAGGGTGTCAGCTTTGGGGCCTCCTCCGATTGACCATAGGGCATAACAGGACCTCCTTAGGCAGATTGCCCATCACATGGGGTTGTAAGTGGAGGAGGTGGCCGAGGACCCCATTGTGAATATTCTCGCTCCCAAAGGTCCATCACAAGTAGCTTTTCCTTTGATCAAAACAACAAAGACTGTTTGGCAGACCCCAGCCTCGATTCTGCCAACTGCCAGGGGTGTAGACCCATTCGCTACGCAGAGCAACAAGAAGTGCCCAATGTTCTGCTCCTTCCAGAAACATAGCCTGGGTTCAGTCATGGATATGTTTCTGCTACTCTAGGGACCACTTCATGTATGCCTTCCCATCGGTCCCACTTGTACACAAGGTGGTGCTCAAGATCCACAGGGACACAGTGGAGGTGATTCTGCTGGCCCCTGCATGGCCCGTCAACATTAGTATACCATGCTTCTGGAACTGTCAGTGGACACCCCAATCATGCTACCACTCTACCCTGATCTGATCACTCAGGACCACAGTCGCCTCCATCACCCACACCTCCAGTCCCTCTACCTCATAGCCTGGAAGCTTCATGGTTAAACCCCATGAAGCCCCTACATTTGGAGCCAGTAAGGGAGATTCTGCACGACAGCAGGAAACCTTCCACCAGGGCTACTTATCTAGCCAAGTGGGAGAGATTCACTTGCTGGTGTGCCCAGCAACACCCCCTCACACTCCAGGCATCTATTCCATTCATCCTGGAGTACCTTCTGCATCTCAAGCAGCAGGGCCTGTCTGCGGTATCTATCAAGGTGCACCTTTCTGCTATCTCAGTCTTTCACCCTGGAATGTCTGGATGCTCTGTATTAGCTAATTCATGGTAGGATGTTTCCACAAGGGCTTGGAATGCCTATATCCACAGATTAGGCAACCAGTCTTTGCATGGGACCTTAATCTGGTCCTCACCAAGCTCTTGGAGCCCTCTTTTGAACTGCTGGTGACTTGCTTCTGCTCTATTTGTCATGGAAGGTGTCCTTCCTGGTAGCCATCACATCAGCGAGACGGGTGATCAGATTAAAGCTCTGACCTCTGGCCCACCCTATACGGTCTTTCACAAGGACTAGGTACAGCTCACCCAGCCTTCCTTCCCAAAGTAGTGCCCCAATTCCACACTGGTCAAGACATTTTTCTATCCGTCTTCTATCCTAAGCCTCACACCAGTACCCAGGAACAGAGACTGCACTCACTGGATGTTCAGAGAGCGCTAGCATTCTACATTGAGGGCACAAAACCATTCAGGAAGTCGGACAAACTGTTCGAGGTGGTAGCAGACCGGATGGAAAGACTCTTGGTCTCATCTCAAAGAATATCTTCCTGGATCACATCCTGCATCTGCGCATGTTACAAGTTAGTCAAGGTCCCAGTCTCAACTCTTACGGCACATTCCACAAGGGCACAAGCCTCGTCAGCTGTGTTCCTGGCCCAGATCCTGATACAAGAGATCTTCAGCAACAACTTGGTCATCGGTGCATACGTTTACCTCTCACTATGCTATCACCTAACGTGCCAGAGATGATGCAGCATTCAGCAAGATGGTGCTCCAATCAGTGATTCCTTAACTCTGACCACATGTTCGGGGTAGAGCTTGGGAGTCACCTGATTGGAATTGACGTGAACAAGCACTTGAAAAAAAAAAAAGACAGTTACACACCTTCTCATAACTGTTGTTCTTCAGGATGTTGTTCACGTCCATTCCAATACCCACCCTCCTTCCCCTCTGTCAGAGTAGCCGGCAAGAAGGAACTGAAGGGGTGTCAGGTTGGCAGGGTCATATATTGAGTGCCAGGAAAGCGCCACTCCAGGGGGCTCCACAGCCAACCTGACGGGAACTGCTAAGGGAAAACTTTCCGATGACTGTGCATGCAGCATGCGCACACCTGATTGGAATGGACGTGAACAACATATCTTGAAGAACAGCAGTTGCGAGAAGGTGAGTAATCGTCTTTTTGCAGTACATAGCACTTACATACTGCAGTGCTTTGTCATTCAAGGGGCACAAAGTGCTAGGTGGATCAGTATTGTTATCCTCATTTAGCGGTGGGGAAACTGTCACACAGCAGAGATTATATGACTTGTCCAAAGTCACATTTTCTTTGCTGCAGTGTTTACTCAAGTGTTGCCCCTAATACACGACTCTTCACTCGAGTGTGGTGGTGCTTTTAAATCAAGTTGGCTGAGGGTACAGGCTGCTTCTTGAGTTAACACAACTCATCAACTGCTAAGGACTTGTCTGCATGGGAAGTTAGCGCCCAGCAAGCTACAATGTGAATTTACAGCACTAGCTACCCTGCACTTACTCTGCATGTGGACAATCTTACCATGCATCAGAAGTGCCTCTGTGTGCTTTAGGTTAATATGCTTTAAAGTGTACTAAGCTAACCATCTTAGCTTGCTGCTCACTAACTTCCCTTATAGACAGGCCCTAACACAATCACACTGTAGAGCTCAAGAGTTACTTTGCAGCATGGTTACTCACACTTCAGAGTAGTTAACTCGAATGTAGGTAACTCGAGTTAACTCTGCAATGAAGATTTAACCATGAGTCAATGACAGGATTGGGAATTAGAACCCAGATCTCTGGAGTCTAATCCTCTCACTCTATCTACCAGACCACTCAGATTTAACCATTTGTAGTTATTACTTAGTTACAGAAGTCAAGAAATTATTACTTTACAAAATTTGACTAAGACTGGCACTGAATTTTAGAACTTTTGCTGTTTGTTTATGTAAATAAATCTCTGTGCATACAGGATTGCTTCCAATCTACACAGTCATTTGCTCACAATGGGAACTTTTTGTCTATTTCTAGGGTAGAAATCTAGTCACAGGGGAGCTTGGCTACTTTCCAAGTGATGCCGTAAAGCCTTGCCCATGTGTAAGTACAAATGTTTAATTGTCTTTGTCAGTATAATAGTTTCGTCATGAACATTCATAGGAAAAGTTGCCTGGTTCATACCAAGGTTTCATTAATCCTACCTTGTGGGAAGCATTATTTTAGTTTTTGTGCTTGTATGTTACATTCGATGTTGTTTAAAAATATAACATTCTAATGCTTTGGGTTATTGGATTTAAATTGTAAGTGTTAAGGAAACATGCTCAAGAGACAGATTTTAACTTTTGGGAGTTTAATAAATTAAATTGTCTAAAGAGTTTTCAGATAAATACAGTCAGACTGTAGAACAAATATATTGTGCAGTAAAGCTGTTGGGTTTTTTTACAGTGAGATGAAAATGCTGTGATTTTAATCTGTTTCCCAGTCACTTTGGGTTACAGAGAGAGATTACACCATAAATAGTGAGTTTAAAAAAAAACCCATAAAAGTTAAAATAGAATAAAGAACAAACGAATGAATAAACCCTCCAACCAGATCTTTCAACATCTATGTCCCTGTATGCTTTGACCTGCCTGTGTTTTGTGTTAAGAGGACAAATACTCTCAAAATACTAAAAATTCCAGCAGGATAACAATAAGAAAAAATAATTTACAGTATAGATTCATAGACTGTAGGGCTGGAGGAGACCTCGAGAGGTCATCGAGTCCAGTCCTCTGCCCTCATGGCAGGACCAAATACTGTCTAGACCATCCCTGATAGACATTTATCTAACCTGCTCTTAAATATCTCCAGAGATGGAGATTCCACAACCTCCCTAGGCAGTTTATTCCAGTGTTTTAACCACCCTGACAGGAACTTTTTTCCTAATGTCCAACTAAAACCTCCCTTGCTGCAGTTTAAGCCCATTGCTTCTTGTTCTATCCTTAGAGGCTAAGGGGAACAAGTTTTCTCCCTCCTCCTTATGACACCCTTTTAGATACCTGAAAACTGCTATCATGTCCCTCTCTCTGTCTTCTCTTTTCCAACTAAACAAACCCAATTCTTTCAGCCTTCCTTCATAGGTCATGTTCTCTAGACCTTTAATCATTCTTGTTGCTCTTCTCTGGACCCTCTCCAATTTTCTCCACATGTTTCTTGAAATGTGGTGCCCAGAACTGGACACAATATTCCAGTTGAGGCCTAACCAGCACAGAGTAGAGCGGAAGAATGACTTCTCGTGTCTTGCTCACAACACGCCTGTTAATGCATCCAGAATCATGTTTGCTTTTTTTGCAACAGCATCACACTGTTGATTCATATTTAGCTTGTGGTCCACTATACCCCTAGATCTCTTTCTGCCATACCCTCCTAGACAGTCTCTTCCCATTCTGTATGTGTGAAATTGATTGTTCCTTCCTAAGTGGAGCACTTTGCATTTGTCTTTATTAAACTTCATCCTGTTTACCTCAGACCATTTCTCCAATTTGTCCAGATCATTTTGAATTATGACCTATCCTCCAAAGCAGTTACAATCCCTTAGAGTTTGTATCATCTGCAAACTTATAAGCGCACTTTCTCTGCCAATATCTAAGTCGTTGATGAAGATATTGAACAGAGCTGGTCCCAAAACAGACCCCTGGAACCCCACTTGTTATACCTTTCCAGCAGGATTGGGAACCATTAATAACTACTCTCTGAGTGCGGTTATCCAGTCAGTTATGCACCCCTTATAGTAGCCCATCTAAGTTGTATTTGCCTAGTTTATCGATAAGAATATCATGCGAGACCGTATCAAATGCCTTACTAAAGTCTAGGTATACCACATCCACCGCTTCTCCTATCCACAAGACTCGTTATCCTATCAAAGAAAGCTATCAGATTGGTTTGACATGATTTGTTCTTTACAAATCTATGCTGGCTATTCCCTATCACCTTACCACTTCAAGTGTTTGCAGATGATTTCTTTAATGACTTGCTCCCTTATTCTTCCCTGGCACAGAAGTTAAACTAACTGGTCTGTAGTTTCCTGGGTTGATTTTTTATTTCCTTTTTAGATGGGCACTATATTTGCCCATTTCCAGTCTTCTGAATCTCTCCTATCTCTATGGTTTTCCAAGATAATAGCTAGAGCTTCAGATACCTCTCTATTAGTCCTTGAGTATTCTAGGATGCATTTCATCAGGCCTGGTGACTTACAGGCATCTAACTTTTAAGTGATTTTTAACTTGTTCTTTTTTTATTTTATCTTCTAAACCTACCCCTTCCCATAGCATTCACTATGTAGGCATTCCTTTAAACTTCTCAGTGAAGACTGAAACAAAGAACTCATTGAACATCTCTGCCATTTCCAAGTTTCCTGTTACTATTTCTCCCTCCTCACTGAGCAGTGGGCCTACCCTGGTCTTCCTCTTGTTTCTAATGTTGTTGTTGTTACTTCTAATGTATTGATAAAAAGTCTTCTTGTTTCCCTTTATTCCTATAGCTAGTTTGAGCTCATTTTGTGCCTTTGTCTTTCTAATCTTGCCCTGCATTCCTGTGTTGTTTGCCTATATTCATCCTTTATAATTTGTCCTAGTTTCCATTTTTTATGTGACTCCTTTTTATTTTTTAGATCATGCAAGATCTCATGGTTAAGCCAAGCTGGTCTTTTGCCGCATTTTCCATCTTTCCTATCCAGCGGAATAGCTTGCTTCTGGGCCCTTAATAGTGTCCCTTTGAAATACTGCCAACTGTCCTCAGTTGTTTTTCCCCTCAGTCTTGATTCTCGGGGGACTTTACCTATCAGCATTCTGAGCTTACCAAAATCCGCCTTCTCTATTTTGCTGTAGTACCTTCTACTCTTCGTTAGAATTGTGAACTCTATGAGTTCATAATCACTTTCACCCAAGCTGCCTTCCACTTTCAAATTCTCAACGAGTTTCTCCTTATTTGTTAAAATCAAATCTAGAACAGCTTTTTCCCTAGAAGCTTTTTCAACCTTCTGAAATAAAAAGTTGCCTGCCATGCAATCCAAGAACTTATAGGATAATCTGTGCCCCGCTGTGTTATTTTCCCAACATATATCCAGATAGTTGAAATCCCCCATCATCACCAAATCTTGGGCTTTGGATGATTTTGTTAGTTGTTTAAAAAAAGCCTCATCCACCTCTTCCACCTGGTTAGGTGACCTGTAGTAGACTTCTAGCATGACATCGCTTCAAGTCAAAGTTGCAGAAACTATCGGAAGCCTGCATCCCAAGAAAGGGGAAAAAACTCCTAGACAGAAGTTGTAGACCAAGCTGGATGAGCAAGCATCTTAGAGAGGTGATTAAGAAAAAGCAGAAAGCCTATAAAGAGTGGAAGATAGGAGGGATTAGCAAGGAAAGCTACCTTATTGAGGTCAGAATGTGTAGGGATAAAGTGAGAAAGGCCAAAAGCCAAGTAGAGTTGGACCTTGCAAAGGGAATTATAACCAATAGTAAAAGGTTCTATAGGCATATAAATAAGAAGAAAACAAAGAAAGAAGTGGGACGTAAACGTGAGGAGTGGAATGGAGGTTAAGGATAATCTAGGATGACCAATATCTAACAAATCTTTGCTCAGTCTTTATGAGTAATGAGGCCGCTTAGGCATAATGGTAGGATGACAATAGGAATGAGGTAGATGATTCACATCTGAGGTAGACGGCCATCGAAAGCTTAATGGTACTAATCGGAGGGGCCAGTACATCTATCATCAAGACTGATTAAGGAATGGCACATGATGTGCCAAGCCAATAGCAAGAATTTTATGAATTCAGTAAACTCAGAGTTGGTACGTTATTGATTGGAGAATTGCTAAAC
Organism: Chelonoidis abingdonii; assembly: GCF_003597395.2. NCBI lineage: Eukaryota > Metazoa > Chordata > Testudines > Testudinidae > Chelonoidis > Chelonoidis abingdonii. The sequence goes on along the minus strand of NC_133775.1, from coordinate 42,862,753 downwards.
ATAGTTCGCTATTTTTTAAGAAAGGGAAAAAAAAAGGATCCTGGTAACTATAGGCCTTGTTAGGTTTACATCTGCTATGTATGTAGGTCTTGGATCAAGTTTTGAGGAGAAAGTAGTTAAGGACATTGAGGTCGAGTGGTAACAGGGGGACAAATACAAATGGTTTAAAAAGGGATCGTGCACCAACCAACTGATCCCTTCTTTGAGAGGTAACGATTTTTCTGCTAAAGAAAATGCGTGTATCTAATTTATCTTTGATTCCGTAAGGCATTTGATACGGTTTCACATGGCAGGAATTACTTGTTTAAATTGGAAAAGATGGGGATAATTGAAAATTGAAAAGTGGTAGGAACTGGTTAAGGGAAGGGTCGTCTGAAGAGTTGAACTGTCAGGCTGGAAAGGAGGTACTAGTGGGGTTCTCCGGGATCAGTTTTGGACCAATCTTATTTATCTTTATTATGACTTGGGCACAAAAGTTGGGATGTTTTCTGCAATAAAGTTTGCAGATGACCAAGCTGGGAGGTATTGGCTAACACAGAGAAGGACCAGGATATATACCGGAGATCTGGACGACCTCTGTAAATGGCTGAGTAAGTATAGGATGAAATTATATAAAGAGCCAAACCATGCCATTAGGATAACAAGAATATAGTTATAAATGGTGGACACATCATTAAGATACAGAGGAGAGGCCGATTGCGTGATCATAGATCGACTATGAGTCTGCCATTGAAAATTGGAGTCTGGTGTCGCAGTCAAGGTCTCCTTGTTAGAAGCGTGAATTCAATCTGGACCAAGGTCAGAGGAGGGCTCTAGGATGATCCGAGGAATGGAAAACCTGTATCTTAATAAAGGAAGACACACCAGATGGCTTGTTTAGATCCTAACGAAAGAAGGCTGAGGGAGGCTTATAATTGTTCTTTATAATATATCAAGAGGGATAAAATTCAGGAGAGAGAGAATTATTTAAGCTTAGTACCAATGTGGACACAGAACATGGATTAACTGGACACTAGGAGTTTAAATGAAATAGACAAGGTTCTAACCATAGAGGAATGAAGTTCTGGAAAACAGCCTCCAAGGGGTAGTGGGGCAAAATACATTGGACTTAGGACTAAGTTGATAAGATTTAAGCGAGGGGGTGGGTATGATGGTGATAGCCTATTTGGGCAATTCATTGGCAATTGATATTTGATTATAGCAGAAAGTATGCCGTCTGCTGTGATGGGATGTTTAGATGTGGAGGTGGGATCTGAGTTACTACAGAGAATCTTTCCTGGTGGTGGCTGGGTAGAGTCTTAGCGCGCCACATGCGCAGGTGAACGAATTCGCCATATATTGGAGGTCGGGGAAGTATTATTCACTCCAGGGCGCAGATATGGCACGAGGACACTAGAGGTTTTCACTTCCTCTGCACATCGGGCAGGGTCACTTGCTGGAGCATATTCTGACGACTGAGGTCTTCAGATCACAATTGAAGGACTTCAGTAAACTCAGCATAGGCTAAGGATTTGTACAGGGGCCAGTGGGTGAGACTGTGTGGCCTGGCATTGTGGCAGGGAGTAGTTGATCATAAGGTCCTATCTCATGACCGTACAATCCTTGAGTCTTCACCTCTTAGTTTAGCTAAACCGAGACAACATCTTCCGTCTTCATTGTCATCTTACCCCTCAGTCCAGATGGACTATTATATATAAGGCAACACTCCATCCTTTTTCCTAGCTTTACTTTTCTGACAAGCTGGACCCATCATGCAACAATTCCACATCATGGTGGTATATCTACCAAGTTTTGGTGATGCCATAATGTCATAGATGTATTTATTATTAGCACATGCCAGTCTTCCTAGCTTATACCCATACTTCTCACATTGTTATGCATCTAAGAATGATTCGATCTTGCTCTCAGTTTTGCCTCGACTTCTCTTCTCTCTGCCTATAGCCACACTCTCTATCTTTTACCATCTCAGGTCTCATGTTCTCCAGCTTACCTTGGGCTATAACTGCACTGTCCCACCGTCGAACCTAGTTATAGCCTCCTTCAACAGTTAGCAGAATTGTGTCAAATTAAACAGAGAATCCATGTGGCACCTTATAGAACTACAGACATTTGGAACATGGATCACTGGTGAATCACTTTGTCAGATAATACATGCAATCTGACAGTGGATTCATCCCACACGAAAAGCTCATGCTCACCAAAATTGCTTAAGACTCTATAAGGTGCCAACAGAGTCTCTAGAGTGCTTTACAGATCGACTAACACGACGTATCACCCCTGATACTTGTGTTCCAATAGGTTCTTCCCCTCCTCATAAGGTTAACGCATCCTGCTCGGCAAGTCATCCTCTGGGAATAATCTCATGGTCGAGGGAACCCAAAGCCTCCCTAGATGACACGCATTCATTCAGCAGTCAAGGCAATTCACGTCCACAATATGCACTTACTCGTACGCCCAGGGCACCTTGACATGATATAGATGTACTCACATATTTTGTATAGCATACAAAAATTATGATTAGATGCACTTCCTCATGTAACTTTTCATAATACTTGATAGATCACCATGTGTATTCCTTAACGGTAATACTCATCCATTAGTGGGTTAATTCTATATAGCTAGAATTACAATCGTAACCAGCCTTATGCTGTAGTCACCATGCTTTAACTGGTATCAGAACTAAATTCACTCTATATCTATCTTTATTACAACATTCAAGATGGTCATTCATGATGACGGTATTAGCGGATACACTTTAATAGTACAACTATTTGACATAATTGGGACAGGCTTAAGTTTAGATCAAACCTTAGCTCCAAAATTAATCTCTACATTAGTAATACTATATATTGTTTACAGCGGATCAACATATCTTTTATTATTAATTAGGACTGTCGATTATCGCAGTTAACTCACGCATTACTTAAAAATTAACTGCGATTATTTTTTTTGTGCATTAATCGCACTGTTAAACACATAGAATACCAATTGAATTTATTAAATATTTGTTGGGATGTTTTTCGTATATTTTCAAATATATTGACGTTCTATAACAACACGATATTAAAGTATACAGTGCTCACTTTATTATATTATTTTATTACAAATATTTGCACTGTAAAATTATATAAACAAAATAAATAGATATTTTTAAATTCACTAATACAAGTACTGTAGTGCAATCTCTTTTTGTTGAAAGTGTAACTTACAAATGTAGATTTTTTTGTTACATAACTACACTCAAAAACAAAACACTGTAAAACTTTAGCACCTACAAGTTCACTCAGTCCTCCTCCTTGTTTAGCCAGTTGCTAAGACAAACAAATTTGTTTACATTTACAGAAGATACTGCTGACTGCTTCTTATTTACAATGTCACCTGAAAGTGAGAATAGGCTTTCACATAGCATTTTTGTAGCTGGCGTTGCAAGGTATTTACGTGCCAGATATGCTAAGCATTCATATGCCCCTTCATGCTTTGGCCACCGTTCCAGAGGACATGCTTCCATACTGATGATGCTTGTTAAAAAAATTTAATTAAATTTGTGACTGTACTCCTTGAGGGAGAATTGTATGTCTCCTGTTCTGTGCCTGCATTCTGCCATATATTTCACATTATAGCAGTCTCAGATGATGACCCATCACGTTTATTTTAAGAATACGTTCACAGCAGATTTGACAAAATGCAAAGAAGGTACCAATGTGAGGTTTCTAAAGATAGATACAGTACTCAACCCAAAGTTCAAGAGTCTGAAGTGCCTTCCAAAATCTGAGACGGACAAGGTGTGGAGCATGCTTTCAGATGTCTTAAAAGAGCAACACTCTGATGCAGAAACTCCAGAACCCGAACCACCAAAAAAGAAAATGAACCTTCTGCTGGTGGCATCTGATTAAGATGATGAAAATGAATGTGCATTGGTCCGCTCTGTTTTGGATCATTATCAAGCAGAACCTGTCATAAGCATGTCTTCTGGAATGGTGGTTAAACCATGAAGGGACATATGAATCTTTAGCACATCTGGCACATAAATATCTTGTGGCGCCGGCTACAACAGAGCCATACGAACACCTGTTCTGACTTTCAGGTGACATTGTAAACAAGATGTGGCCAGCATCATCTCCTGCAAATTGTAACCAAACTTGTTTGTCTGAGCAATCGGCTGAAGTAGCACTGAGTGGACTTGTAGGCTCTAAAGTTTTATGTTTTATTTTTGAATGCAGTTATTTTTCGTACATAATTCTACATTTGTAAGTTCAACTTTCATGATAAAGAGACTGCGCTACACAACTTGTATGAGGTGAATTGAAAAATACTATTTCATTTGTTTTTTACAGTGCAAATATTTGTAAGCAAAAATAAAGTGAGCACTGTACACTTTGTATTCTGTGTTGTAATTGAAATCAATATATTTGAAAATATAGAATCATCCAAAAATATTTAAATAAATGGTATTGTATGGTTAACAGTGCGATTAATCTTTATAATCGCTTGACAGCCCTATTTATAATCTCACAATCCTGTTCACAGACATACTTGTCATGCCATTGTTACTTTACATTTAAGGCTATGTCTACACTATGCAACTCTTAGCAACATGGCTGTGCCACTACAGCCATGCTACTAAAAGCCGCGCAGTATGGCCGCTGTTTGTCAGGTTTTGTCGTTCAGTTGCCAGTGTAGACATGCCTTAGTCCTGTTAAATAGAGTGACAAAGCAGATGACCAATAAAGATAATATCCTACTCATCAAAATATTATGTAACAGAGCTTAACTTTTTTGGTAACCCTATTACTATATTTTATTAAGCATAAAGGCTGTGGCAGTTTAGTGTCCCACAGTCCTGCCGGATGGCATTGGGCACAGTCAGCACATGCCTTGAGCTAGTGTCAATCATTGGAGCTGCCCTGTGGATTTGGAAACACCACTCTAGGGCAGTACCTAAGATAAATATAGGGGGCTACTGTAAATACTGTGGAGACCATATTCATTTATCGGGCAAAATCAGCTCATTTTGAGAGAGTACGACTGTAATTTAAAGTGGGAAACTCACGTAGTTAAGGAAACTCTTCTGTTAAAGCTACCAAGGCAACACGAAGATTACTTAGTGTCTAGTGACAGAGCTTTCTGCTAAATTTAGAAATATACTATTAAGCAGAGGATTGGTTGAAAATAACATGATTTTACAGTATGAATAAATATTATTCCTGACATGTTAGCAACCAGAGGCATAAACTGACGAGAAAGATGAATTGATTCTTCACTACTGCTAACCTGGAAGGGCAAAATATAAACATCTTATTATGACAAACAATGCAGTTAAAGATACCGAAACATCTATCAGATTTTTAACATATTATAACTTGCACTATTATTAAATGTTACAGTCTTTACAACCAGACAATATAAAAATGCCCAGAAACAGCATAAAATACATATATCAAACGGCGTTAGGATTGAATATTGAATGAAAAACTGCTGAGTTCCAGAATATCAAATTCCAGTCCCTTCTCAGCTATACCTATAAATGCTTTATTCTTCTTGCAATATGCAGTATTTGTCAGCTGATATTTTTATACCGTATGAATAGTATCAGAGTCTGTGTATTTTGTTCGGTTTTCTCACTGCAGTTGTTTGGATTTGGATGTATAATACAGTGCAAGCCAGCAGCTTCTAGTACAATGTTTGATTTTTTTCTTTTTTCTCTGCAATGGACAATCTTTATTTCACAACTCAACACATTCAGGGTTGAAAAGGATTAATGATTGCTGGTGTTCTAGCTGTCTGCAACCAAAATGACCTGCTATGATAGATGAGCCAAACCAATTTAGAATTTCAGATTCCATCCAATATAGGACTGTATGCCAATATACAGGGAGGGTAGTGATCTTCCCAATTGCCACTACTGTCCTGCCACTGGTACACTCACATCAAGTAATTTGAACTATTTTCCAAACTTTATTCTAACAATACAAAACATTCAAAATGGAAAATTCTGTAGGCTAACATAATTATAGAAGTATCTTCCATATAAAGACTGGCTTTATATACAATGGGCTTTTTCCTCACAGTTTCTGGGAGGAGCAGCTTCACTAATGATAGGAAGGTAGGAGTGCTAGCTGTCAGCATTTTTAACATTTAGACCGTCTCTCAGTCAGGTGGGAATGATGCCTGAGCCCTATGTACTACGCTGTTGGTAGCAACAGCCTAGCTGGCTTTGTTCTGATATAATGCTGCTTTGTTTTCCTAGTGCTTGTCAGAGGTTCATGTAGGGATATGAGAGAATGTGTCACAACTAAATCCCAGCCCATGTCTGTTGTCACTAAGCTTTGATGCAATGGTGTTACAAATGGACAGTACACTTTCTGAATTTGTGTAGGCTGTCATGGCTTTGGAGTCTGTTATAGAGTCACAGCTGCTTTCTTTCTTGTTCTCTTACAACATATATTGACATTTGGCCTGCAATAATTCCATTCCTGATCTCTTTGCATTTTACAGAAGCCTTCCATTGTTATGGTTAACTCTTGCCCTCTCTCCCCCAATCTTTCTGCCTAGTCTAATTGCTTTTTAACACCTTCCTGGGTGGGAGATTTATTATCATGCAAATAAATAGGTCACACTATTCTTAGAGCAGAACTCTTTAACATATTGACAACAAATTCACACTAGTGGCACCTTTGTGCTTTGGGGAAAATACAGTTTTTGGTGATAATGTAATACAGATTGTCTGCATTAAAATCATAGATTCAGATGCATTCAAATAAGATTAAGAGGCTGGTTATCTGTCCAAAGTATCTTTTACAAAAACACTTAGGAGGAAAAATTGGCAATCACACAAAATGCCCAGGGCAGTAAGCAGGACTCTGTGAGCTCTGCAAAGGTCATTTCAGAACCTGAACCTTACAATTTGGATTACAAGGGTTGGAAGCAAATCAACACTCTGCAGGTTGGGAAGTTCAAGCTAGCCAAACCTGTGCCCTCCAAGAGGGTCTCAGGGGTTTTGGTATCTGTTGGTGGGGAGCATGGAAGTCAGCTGGGGAAATATTCATTCAATTTACATATTATATATGCATATATATGCTATCCTTTTTTGTATGTTTGATTTTAGTTTATTTTAAACTATCTGAAAATTAAATAAAGCAGGAACACATTTTGAAAGGACAACCATTTAAATCCAATTTTAAGGTTAAAACTTGTTTCATGCAAATGTATTAATAAATTCATACAATACCTCAGAAATGTATGGATTATTCAGTTAACCATCTCAAGAGATTATATAACATGCCACCTAAGCTTTTACTTCAACTAAGAATAGTGCCTTTTCAAGGCAATCTAATTCAAAAAGCACTTAGTGAATTTAGTGTGCATCATTGTACATTCAGTTGCACACTTTAATGATGCATTGCAACAATATGCCCTATTAGATGAGCATGTTATGGATGAAATGAGAGTGGAGGCACTGCTAAAATCCACTTCAGATAGATTAAAAAAAAATATATGGGATTTGTAGCACTTGTGTAAAAAAAAAACCTCCCCCAACTATAACAACAAAATACATAAGTTTAATATTCTGTCCTGTTTTCAGACCTATACAGGCTATTCACACTTTATTAATTTATTCTGAATAAAGTAGACTAAGAGAGGAAGAAATGTGATCAATCTGATTCTTATCCCCCCGGTTTGATGTAGGGTATTTGGTCATTAGATCAGTGCTAACTAATTTGTGAATCAATTAGAAAAATATTCTTTAAATAATTATATTCTATGATATCTTTTTACACCCTAGGTGCCTAAACCAGTAGACTACTCTTGCCAACCATGGTGAGTCCTGGACTAGACCTTTGAAAATCACATTGAAATAGATAGCCATAGAGAGAAAACTGCATTTATTACAATCTAATTTAAATTATTTTAACCTTTCTTGGTTTCTGAAGAAGGTATTATGTAGCAGTTTTGGAAAACAACACTGAATATGCACTGCCTAAAAGCATTTCTCATATAATAATGTGCTTAATGATTTTGACATTTTGTTTACAAGTCTGTATATACACAGTCTGTATCCCAGAAGTCTCTAAAGTGGTATAAGAAAAAATCAGTACAACATGAATTATGCAAGAAGATCTTACATTTTAAGTGGCTAAACAAAATGAAGAAAGTGATATTTTGTTTTGTGAATAATTCTGCTGAAATTTTGTTTGACAGAAAAGCTATCTATTAAGTGATGTAAATGAACAATGTATCAACTCTACAACCACTGTCAAAATGAATAATAGTGTAGTGTAAACCCTCTGCTCTGGAGTGAATTTGACTTAAAAGGATTATATATGTACAGTGACTGATTCAGTTTTTACACTGGTTTTACAGATTTATTCCTGATTTATACTGGGTTGCAGCAAATGAGATCAGAATCAGATCCACTGATCCAAACAAAAACTTAGCTTTCGTAGACAGTGAATAAAATCCCGAAGGGGAAAATTTGCAGTTTTTAATTTGATTCTAGCTTCAATTATGCTCCTTATAGTTTTGGCAGAAGAGAGGACAAAATAGCATTGTGTTCAAAAACTAAAGTTGAGGTTCTTTGTGCCTTTTCAGGATAACACTTTATTTTCTAAGCATTTGTAACTTAAACGTGGGAAATTGCCTTAAGCTGAAACTTGCGTTAAAAAGTCTCAAGCCTGGGAGCTCATATTTTCTGATAAATTTGAAGAAAATTGTCTCTGATACGTTCTTTAAAAACTAAAAGCAGCCCCAAAGTAGAAATTTGATTTTTTTTATGATATTTAAAGATTTTTTTAATGCTAGATTCAGTAGTGTAACTATATATATATATATAACTGTATTATAGTTATATGTATTCATTTTTAAAAATTGTGCACAGTACTGGTTCCGAATATTGACTGAAATTATTCTGCTTTTAAAAAGTAAAAATAAGCAATTATTTCATTTTAATAAATGCACATTTTCCCCCACAGTTAAAAATATAGGCCCCAATTCTGCAAGCGGATCTCTGCAGGCAGATCCTTATGGAATCTTTTGTCTCAACCATTTCAGACCTGGCCATAGTTTAGGGCTGAAGTAGATTTTGAATCTAATCTGGTAGGATTTAGTCTGCACATTTACATTTTAGCCTTTAGAGTAAAATAAATAAATATGAATCAAATAAAATTATTTTTGTTTGTTTAAAAACAAAATTAGTGCATCACTTGGCTGATTCTCCAGTCTGTTACACCAACTTCACCTGAAGTCAGTGGACTTATACAAGTAAAAGACTGGTATAATATAGTGTATACACAAAATATTTCAAATAAGTAAATTCCACCACCTGGTCCAGGCCACCTTTTAATTATATTTTCAGTATAGGCCCCAGTTCAGCAAAGTACTTCAGTATGTGCTTAAGTGCTTTTGAAGTCAGTGGGGTTTAGGCACATGTTTAAGGTTTTTTCTACACTACCACTTTTGATGGTAAAAAACACCCCTAAGTTTCACCAGCAAAATTGCTGGTGCCAACATAGTTAATGCTACTCATTGGGGGTGGTTTAATTATGCCAGCAGGAGAGCTGTTTCCTGCCAGCAAAGAGCAGCTATGTGGGAGACCTTACAGCGGCACGCTTGTAGTGGTAAAGCTGTGCCGCTATAAGGTCTGTAGTGTAGACATAGCCTAAAAGTTAGCACATGCATAAGTGCTTTTCTAAACGGGGATGGATTTAATCTTGTGCTTCAGTGCTTTTCTGAATAGAAGCCATAGTCCTTTGTGCCCAAAAGTGGGAGAGCGTATTGCACATTTTACCATTACTTAGAAATTTCTGTGCTTTTTATTATTTTCCAGCACAATCTTGAAATACAGTTCATTTACCAGTAGCTTTTGACGTATCTTTCATTCACCATCTCATGTAAAATACTGGAACATTAATTTGTGTATTGGAAAGACCTACTGCACAGCTTCAAAGATGACCCTGGCTAGTGTTTATTTGCTTTCCTTACAGGTATGCAGGAGCAATGGAGAGGCTGCAAGCTGAGAGTGAACTTATTAACAGGGTAAATAGAACTTACCTGGTGCGACACAGGACCAAAGAGTCAGGAGAATACGCAATAAGCATTAAGTAAGTGGGACAAGCACTTTTACAGAAATAGATTTCCTGTTTTCATTATTGCCTAGGCAGATGTTTGTAATCAGTAAATACAGAAAATTATGAATCTCATTGCAGCTTAGATGATAATATAATATCTTGTTACTTAGTACATAAAAATATCAGTTGCTAGAAAAGTAGTTCAGGCATATAGGACAAAAAATGTACATCAGCATAGTTCCACTGAAGTTAATGGAAAGATACCAGTTTACAGTGGCCTCTTGGATACTAACAGGCAATCGTTTAGTCCTGATTCAGCTCCTAGGGCTTGGCTACACTGGCACTTTACAGCGCTGCAACTTTCGCACTCAGGGGTGTGAAAAAACACCTCCCTGAGCGCTGCAAGATGCAGCGCTGTAAAGTGTCAGTGTAATCAGGGCGGCAGCGCTGGGAACGGGGCTCCCAGCGCTGCACGCTACACCCGTTAGGGATGTGGTTTACAAGCAGCGCTGGGAGAGCTCTCTCCCAGCGCTGCGGCTCTGACTACACTCACACTTCCAGCGCTTTGAAATTTCTAATGTAGCCATACCCCTATTGATGTTAAGGGGAGTCAGTTCAAGTCTTTAGTTTCTAGGACATTTCAGTAAAGAGTGTGTTAACAAATACATTTCAGTAGAGTGTGTTCTATCAGCACAAATTACTAAGAGAGTCTTGTTTGTTTCTGCATCGATCCTCAATATGAACTTGAAAGCAAGCAATAGATGGGATCCCCTAATTAGAAGTAACTTTTTTTTCTGAATACAGGCTACATCTTCATTCATACACTAATAAATATATTTGGTTAATTAGATGTCAACTGTGTATTGGCATGGATATACATTTTGTCTTAAGAATTTATTCATGTAGTGTTTTTGGGGTATGCCCTCAGGTAATTATTGATCACCACTGATTAAAAACACATTTATATTCAGAAGTTATTAATTGCCCACAGGTACAATAACGAAGTGAAACACATCAAGATTTTAACAAGAGATGGCTTTTTTCACATTGCGGAAAATAAGAAATTTAAAAGTTTAATGGTAAGTATTGATTAGGTTTTTTCAGTGTGCAATTCCCATGCAACTATTGCTGTTGAAGTACATGCTGGTTCTCCAGATTTGCAGAAATGTGGTATGCAGAAATACTTTCAGGTTAGAATCATGTCCATCATTCCTTTATATATTTGTGATGTTCAGTCTTAGGGTACGTCTACACTGCACGATTATTTCGAATTAGCTTAAACCGATATTACAAAACAGATCTAATAAAATCGGTTTAGCGCGTCCACAGTGGGATCACGAAATCGATTGTTTGCGTCCATGGTCCAAAGCTACCATCGATTTCAGGAGCGGTGCACTGTGGGTAGCTGTTCCTCAGCTATCCCATAGTTCCCACTTCCGTGTTGAGAGCACAGTGCCTGATGGGGCAGAAAACATTGCCCCGGGTGGTGCTGGGTACAGCCTCACCCCTCCCTTTGTGAAGGCAGCAGACAACCCTTTGGCGCCTTTTTCGCGGAGTGCATTGAGCAAACGCCATAGCACAGCAATCTTTCCCTTTTTTTTTTCACGTGGTGGTGGGGGGAAATAAACTGAGGAGCTGTTCCCTGAACCACGCCAGACACTGTGTTTGAACCTACAGACATTGGGAGCTCAGCCAAGAATGCAAATAATTTTCAGAGACTGCTGTGGACTGTGGGATAGCTGGAGTCCTCAGTACCCCCTCCCTCCCTTCATGAGCGTCCATTTGAGTCTCTGGCTTCCCGTTACGCTTGTCACACAGCGCTGTGTATCCTGGAGTTTTTTATTCAAACGCTTTGGCATTTCGTGTTCTGTAACGGAGCTGGATACAACAGATTTGTCTCCCCATACAGCGATCAGACCTAGTATCTCCCGTACGGTCTATGCTGGAGCTCTTTTTCGATTTCAAACTGCATCGCCAGCCGTGCTGATCAGAGCTCCACGCTGGGCAAGCAGGAAATGTAATTCAAAAGTTCGCGGGGCTTTTCCTGTTTACCTGCCCGCTGCATCCGAGTTCAGATTGCTGTCCAGAGCGGTCAGTGCTGCACTCTGGGATGCCGCCCGGAGGCCAATAACGTCGATTTCCGTCCACATGAACCCTAATCCGAGTTATCACTATCGAATTTAGCGCTACTCCTCTCGTTTGGGAGGAGTTCCGAAATCGATTTAAGGAGCCGTTTAACTCGATATTAATGACGACGTCATGTGAACGGATACAGCGTTAAATCGGTATATCGGCCATTAAACCGATTTAAAGTCGCAGTGTAGACCTGGCCTTAGATGTCAGTAAAAATGGTGTTGGTGTGTGCTTAAAAATATTTGTATGTAAAATTAGAGCCAGCTTGGGGCCCCTTCAGTGATGTGCTTTAGAGGGGAAGAAACCTGCACATGGTCAGCAACTGGTGAAGTCTCTGCACTCTCCTGAGAGCAGAGATTACTCCCTGGTAGTATTCCTCTTCATGCTAACCACCCCAAAAAGGGCAGGGAGTAGGCTGGATAATGACCACCACACATCTAATAAGCCTTAGATGTCAGGGGACATTGTTCTGTCTGTTCCCTGGGCTGTGCTAACAGGGACTATGCTACTCCGGTAGAGAAATTTTGTTTTTCTGTCACACATCAATATAGGCCAGTGCCTGTCAAGCACAGTCTGGTGCTTGGGTTGTCTCTACCCAAAGAGGTTTTTTTTGTTGTGGCTACCACTGGTTCTGCTCTTGCGGTGTAAGTAGTAGTGTTGATAAGGCTCTAGGTAGTTTTTGGCATATTCAGTTTTGTTTTGGCTAACCCTGTTGGGACAAGCTCTGTCTAACCCTGTTCAGAATGTCTGGTGTATATAGACTAAGCATTGTGTCTTATCTATCATGGCACTCTCAACACTGACAAACTGTTCGGCTTTCAGTTGGGGAGTCCCACAAGCTGTATAACCAGCGTTGTGTCCCTCTATAACAGGGGTGGCCAAACTTACTGACTCCCTGAGCCACATATGACAATCTTTAGAACTTCAAGATCTGAGGCGCATCTGCCAGGGCTTGGGGCTTCTGCCCCTCGGGAGGCACCTGCCAGGGCTTGGGGCTTCAGCCGCACTCTGGCTGAAGCCCCAAGACCCAGCAGGCATGCCCTCCGGTGCCGAAGCCCCAAAACCCTCCTCCCCACTAAGTAGAAGCCCCTATCCCACCACCCCACTGCAAGACAGAGGTCCTGAGTTCTCCCCTCCCCCCTCTGCCCAAGTCTGGAGGTAGAGAAGGAGGGGGTTCTGTACTTTACTGTAAAAAAGCTGCATGCAGCTTGGGAGCCCCAGTTTGGCCACTCCTTGTCTATAGCAAAGGGGGCATATCCAGAGAATGGACTTGTGACTGGAGTGCTGACATAGTAAAGAAATCCTTAGTTGGAGTAATGGCCCATTGGGATCATTGTCACTCAGTCTAAGTAAAACAGCTGCTGTAATTTATGAAGGGGGCCAAAGTGTTGTGGATTGGGGGAATGCAAAAATGGTCCCTCCCACCACCTTCAGGTCCTACACCAAGCACAGCTGAGCCATGCTCAAGAATTGAGCCCAAGTCATCATAATTACCTTGTCCAGTGTGTTTTCATTTTGTTACTGATTTAAAATGTTTCCCCAGAATCCCCTGGTAATGGGGAGAAAACCTTTTGAATCCTGAAATCTTCTTTGGACGATTTTCTCAATCAGAATCCTGACCCTTTATTTTGTTTTGGTAATACAACACTTATACATATAAGGAATCTGAATGAAGTACCTCAAATGCATTTGTAAAATTTCACCAAGCAAGCTTTTGCTGGTATGGTGTTAAGGGAAGCTAGTTGAATAGATTATATTTAGATCAATCAGTTAAATAACACTTACGCTGCATCTTTCCTGCATACCTCTTCAAAGCACTCTACAAACAATATATATTCAAATGAAAGATAATGCAAAGCAAGAATGGGGAGGGATGTTGCAAAACAAGGGAGTCTTAAGGCTTGATTTAAATTTAGCACCTGAAAAAAAAGGGTTCCAGTCTTTAAATCAAGAACATTCTGTGAGTGGCAAGGAGTTAAACCAAGATCTATACTCAATATGATCTTAACTGAAGAAATCCTCATTTGAATGCAAGCAGCATAGACCCCATGGTAAATACACTCCAAGCCGATTTCACAAACTGATATGTGTTTTCACTTGGCAGTGAAGTTCTCTTAGAACAAGAGCAGTGTGCCTAGAGATCTCAGTTTTGATAACAAGAGAGCTCAGTAGAACTTGCAAATGCATGAGGGAAGGGGTAAACAAACATTTCAGTAGCCCATTTGGGAAATGATGAAAGGGATATCAATATCTTGTCAAGACAGCTCATCTGGAGTCAGATCCTGCAGAATTTCCTTAGGTGATGGTGAGACAGTTTTACAGTGTGTTTGATATAGATCTCAAAAGCACACTGCAAATCAGAAATAACTACAAGATTGCCAGCTTTGAAAGCAAAAGAATGGAGCTCCCATCAAAGCTGACAAACAGGGAAGATAACAGAAATCCGTGCTGAAAAGGCCAATCAGTAGCATTTTGGCCTTGTTTAACATTCAGTGTGAAAAAGTTGCTTGATTCCCTAACCGTAGCATTATAAAGTATGCCATGCAATGGTAGAACAGACTGGTGGATCTATGTGAGCACCACTGCCATATGCCATAGCCCAATTACTTTGCTGTAGAGACCAAGAACATCATCAATACTATCCAGAAGAAGCAAGTAAATCCAGTACAGAATTAGTTTTTAGAGTGGATCTGTGAGTGATAGGGAAAACCAAATCAGCTATCATGAGGGCCCAAAGCAATGACCTGTAATGGCACTGTATATTTCTTTTAAGGTAATAAACAAAAGTAGGAGTTCTCCCACCCTGCTTTTTATTTATCAAATATACTATGAAAACTATGGCTGTCATGTGGAGAACCTAGGGTGCCTGGCTGTAACATGTAAGAATCCAGTAATATAGGGCCAGATCCTCAGCCTGTGTACTCGGATCTCAGTTGACTTCAGTGGAGCCTGGTTTACACTGTCTGGGGATATGACCATTCATCTCTCTCTAGACTTGTCACAGTAGACATGTATATCAAATATTTAAAGTCATCATTTTTCAAATCATTTTGGTGTAAATAATGAACACAAACAAAAGTTTTAAAAGTAGTTGATATCCTGTGATCCTGACGTAAAATTTTGCTAGGCATGGGGCCGTTTCACTGATTTAGTTAATAAAATCTGTCTTGTTATAGCAATAGACCTTCTGTCTTAACCAAACATAATCAGCTCCTCCCAACTAATCTGTACCAGGTTATACACCATTCATTTTAGTGTTCCATATACCAGGGAATCCATTTCCAAATGCTGCCTACAAACCACCCTTTCTAGTGCCTGTTGTCTTGGTGATTTGAATACCTGGGTACTCACTGAGGCCACGTCTATACGACGCGCCATATCGGCGCGTTACAATCGATTGCTCGGGGATCGATATATCGCGTCTCATCTAGACGCGATATATCGATCCCTGAGCGTGCTTACATCGATTCCGGAACTCCACCAAAACCAACGGAGTTCCGGAATCGACATGGCGAGCCGTGCACATCGATCCCGCGCGGTGAAGACGGGTGAGTAGATCGATTTTAGATAATCAATTTCAGCTACGCTATTCTCGTAGCTGAAATTGCGTATCTAAAATCGATTTTCACGCGTCGTGTAGACCTGGCCTGATTATTTGTGAAAGTCACTTGCAATGCTGACATTGTAGCATGCCTGATGTGTTAATGTAAGATAACAGAAGCCCAAATATTTCTTTTTGTTCCTGGCTTTTCTGTTTACTTGTAGCGCCTGGAGGTCAGTGATTGTGAACTACGAAAAGCAGGTGTGGATTTTACTTTTGGTTTAGACTCTACCTTTGAGCCAGCTACTGAGACATACAACACTGTACAGCATGAGACTGAAGAGCTCCAAAATTTCAGTTCAGAAGTTTACCAATAAGACTGTATTCATGAACTTACACTTAGTGCACTAGATCTTGGCTGAATGATTTAAGGTCATTTTATTCATTGGAATTAATTTATTGCATGGACCACTTTAGATTTTTGTAGGAGAGCATAGGCTGGTTTGTAAATCAGAATGAAATTATTGCTTTTTCCTTATTTGCACTGAAGCCTGGCCTGATTGATTTTGTTTTTGGAAACTTAAACATGGCAGAACAAAATGGGATTATTGAATGAATTGGTGACGGGAGTTAAGTGTTTACAATAAATGAATTACTGTATTTGATTTTGAAAAACAAAATGTCCATGCTTGAAGGAACAGAATAATTAACTGAAGTGGATTTGCTTCGATTTTCCTACTCAACGTTTACTCTCATTCCTTGCTCTGTAGAGAAACTCTCTGCTGAACTTATTCACGTAAATCTGTTGATCCAATCCATAGACTGGCTCATTCAAATCTAAGACTTGTCTACACAGTAATGTGCACTGCAGGGGTATAATTTCTAAATCACACTAATGTGTCGCTCGTTTATTGGTCTCTGTAGACCCTGCTGGTATGCATTAAATGTTCACTAGTGAACTTTCACAAACATACATTAAAGTGCAGTAGGGAACATCTTATGCACACCAAAACAGGGTCTACATGGACCACTTAATGCACAGTATGTTAGTGTGCTTTAGATATCACAGACCCATTGTGTGCATTGCCCCACCACGCAGACAAGCCTTAAGAGTTGCATACTAGATTTGAATACTGCATAGAAATATCATGAGTTCTTAATGTTTGGAGGTTTTACAATGAGAACTGTATTGTATTGTACCTCCTTAGCTTTCATATTCTGCTTTGTCAAATCATTTATGGAAAAGTCTCAGATTGGATCCATGGAGAATGTGAAAAGCTGTGTACTCTGGACTTATTCCTGATGCCATCTGATACACCGCACATTATCTTATGAAATCATCTCGAAACATTTATGTAGTCCTTATACCTGAGGAGAAAGCACCTGTTGATTTTAAGGCTCACACTGTTATCTGGTGTCTGTGTTTTCAGAAAAAGATTTGTGGATGATCATTATTTATCACTGTAGAAAAAACCTGAGAAAGTAAAGATAGGTACAGTGAGTAGCAGCTGACCTCCCCTTTTACCTTTTGTTCCATAAGGCAAATATTAATTAATCAATCTGATTGAAAGGAGTAAATACTCCTTTCAAACAGAGAAGTATGATTTTTTTTGTCCTATAAATTTGAATCAAAGCATTAGGAACTCAAGTACAACAAACTAAATAGAAGGCGGTGATACAAATAGGGTGTTGAGCTCATCTATGCAGGGAGTAGCTATTTTAGGTAACGTGGCTTTATGTATATTTACTGTGCAGTTATCTATTATAAATAGAGTTGGGTGGAAGTTTTTCAGCAACTAATAATCTCACCAAAAACACATCTTTCAGGGCACTGAAACTGTTCGTGAATCTAGGTAAAATTCAGCAAAAAGTTTAATCTGCAAAAAAGATTTTTAAAATGTCAAAACAATGTTTTGAAAATAAAATGCCAATTTGACCTAAGTGAAATATTTCCATTTCTTGAATGAAACCAAATACATTTATTTTCAGGGTGTTTTTTTTTGTTTTGTTTTGTGTTTGGCCCTGAACTGAAAAATTAATTATTTGCTCAGCTCTAATGATAAGATCACCTGTATAAGAAAACTGTCATTAACTATATATCTTACTGTTGAAAAGGATGCAAATTAAATTTCCAGTAATGTTTTATTCTCTCTTCCTCAAAGGAACTTGTAGAGTACTACAAGCACCACTCTCTCAAAGAAGGTTTCCGAAGTTTGGATACGACTCTTCAGGTTCCATACAAGGAATCTGAAAATTCAGATGGACAAAGGAGTAATAAAGCAAGCAGTAACTGTGAGTATTATCATTGGTCATATTATTTGCTGTTATTTTAACTCCAAAAGCATAATGATATTTAAAACATCTTCATTTTGCATTTTTGACATGTAACCAATTAATATGGTAATGCGTTCAGCTAGGATTTTTCTACAGCTAAGCATAATCAGATCTGCCAACAGATTTATGAACATGTCTAGTGAGACTTCCTTGCTGCCAAACTTAAAATCAGGTTAGTGTTCAAAAATCTTTTAGAAATGCACGTGAGAGATTTAATTTGGAGGCTGCCTAATTTTTGCAGATGTTTACATAGGTGGCACTGTTTTCAGTTACATGTATAAATAAGTAACCATTTCTAATCTTGGATTGAGATTTAAATAGATCAGTCATCTACTATAACTGCATTTTTGTAAATTAGGGTTTCAGTAAAGACACATACACACAGTTTTTCAAGTAATATGTCATTTGTTGAATCATTTCATTTGTTTTTTATACCTATCTTTTAAGGCCATAATTTGCAAGCCTGTACAACACTTCTAAAAGAGTTTTCAAAATACGTACCATATAAATACCTGTTAAAAGACTTTGTATTTTTGGAGTAAATAGCTACAATATGTGTAATTCTGCTCTTATGAACATGTAACATGTTCCATTTTAAAGGAAAGTCTATAAAACTGTTGTTGCCTTTTTAGAAGTTCAGTGCTATTTAAAACAACTGTTATATGGTCTCTTGAAAATATTTAATTTTTCCCTGAAAGAATATTAGACTTCACAGCATTTCAGGCAATGGCCGTATCTTTGCACTGCACCAGATAAGAAGAAGAATGTAAAAATTAATGATGACTTCGACAATATGAAGATTGCTGTGAATGAAGATACAGTCAAGCCCAGTGTCTTGTGGCAATGATTTTGACTGTTCCATCATTTTCACTTACTAGATCTCTTCTTGAATTTTCACTTGTTTAGCTATACTCCATGGACATGCATATATAATTTCCAAGAGACTGTCTCATTTTTTTTCAGTAAAACAGGAGCATTAGGGGAATTTTAGGACACATTGTTTTCAGATTATTTTTCATCCATTTTCATTGTTTTTCTTTGTTTCTTTGTATCATCCTGTTTCCTCTTTTCTTTCTTCTCTTGTTTTCTTTCATGGTTTCCCCTGGGTGTATACAGTGCAATTAAACACCTGTGACTGGCCTGTGTCAGCAGACTTTCGCTCGGGCTTTGGGGCTGTAAAATTTCAATGTAGACATTCAGGCTTGGGCTAAAACCTGAGCTCTGGGCCCCACTCACTTCCCCAAGCCCAAACATCTACAGTTCAATTTTATAGCCCGGTAAGCCTGAGTCAGCTGATATGGGCCAGCCACAGGTGTTTAAATGTAGCGGAGACAAACCCTATGAGTTTTTTGAGTTTTCTCCCTCCTATTGTATCCTAGATTCTCTCAAGACTTCACACCTTTTCCTAGTTATTCTCTGTCCTTGTCTCTTTTCAAATGATCTTTTCCCCTCCATTATCCTTTCTCCCTTCCTTTCCCCATCCCTCTCAATCTCTATCCTCTTTTCTCCTCACCCCTGCCTGGGATGGAGTGCCAAGGCATTGACTGGCAGGAGTGTACCCTGCCTGCCTTACCTTTGTGTTTATGTTAGTTATTCTCCGAGAGGAGCAGAAAGGAAGCACTGCCTCTTCTTTCTTATACCAGCTGATAGGAGAGAGGCCCAGAAGCAGGCATCTGTATCACATGTAAGAGTATTAACATATAGGAGAAATATCACAACTGTTGCAAATTCCTGCAGGATACAATATTTTATATAGGGCATATTTCACTTCCTTCACTCCACTCCTGAAAAAAAATCTGCATTACAGGAGTTCAAAGGGGATTATATGGAAGAACAAGAGAAATGAATGTGGGGCACTTCCCACTTAAGAGGTTTGGCAGGCTTGGCTTTGTGCTATGTTGAAATTGGAACACTTTTCCACTACATTTGCTGGTGAAAACTGGAAGATTTCTCTCTGAGGCCAAATTGATGAAAAGGCTCTCTATTCTCAGATTTCCCATGTAAAACCTAATATATTACCACAGTGCTAAGAACAAAACCCAGATTGTTTGATCCTGGATGACACTTTGGTTAATGGATTTGAAGGTTGTTATAAATCTGATTGAGCTTTTCCTTCTGGACACTCCAGACTTTAGTGCTGGAACCAAACCATGAGTTTAGTGTTCTCTTGAGGCTCAGCAGAGTTTAGGCATTGTTTCTGACTTTGGGCTGCTAGGCACACACTCCAGATACAGACACTATGTCTGTCTTGGCAGGCTCTGAAAATATCTCCAGCTGTCCCAGGCCTCACCAGTATGCTCTCAGAGTTCCACTGAAGCTGATTTACTGTTTCCCTTTTTTGGGGACTATGTGACAGTGTAAGCAAGTAACACACAGACTCTGCAAAGGAATTACTAAACAAACACACTTTATTCTTAGACAGCACAAATGGTACAGATGATGGACAAACAACAAAACCTGCATACAAAACTTGACCTCACTTTCCTCACCACTCCCACAGTCCTTTGGGATTTGGTCAGTGACTTTTCAGGGTTCCAGGATTTTCCTCTCCCTTTTCTCTCCCTGCACAGCCTTATCTGCCGCTCTCTCTCTCTCCGTCCCTTTCTACTGAATCAAGCCCTTTTTATGAAGTTGCAGCCCCCTTTATTAGGTGATCACTAGGAGCTGCTTCAAGTCCCTTTCTCAGGTGATCCGCTGCTTGGTTACAAGGCCACTGGAGGAAAAGGGTTTCTCTGCCCCTCTCAAATACACCTCTACCCCGATATAGCGTTGTCCTCGGGAGCCTAAAACTCTTACCACGTTATAGGTGACACCATGTTATATCAAACTTGCTTTGATCTGCCGGAGTGCGCAGCCCCTCCTCCCCCAGAGTGCTGCTTTACCACATTATATCCAAATTCGTGTTATATCGGGTCGTGTTATATCAGGATAGAGGTGTATTGTTGGCAGATCATCTGCAACTCATGCTTTTTAGTTTTACTGCTGCCCTGTTAGTTTTCTCCAAGTTGGCATTACCCTCATAGTTAGGGTATGTGAACCCTGCAGTGTTTGATATGCAAAGCAGTTAGAGAATTTGTTCTCTGGAATTTTGTTAGCAGGGATTGCAACTTAGGCCTGGTCTACACTACGCGTTGAAACCGATTTTAGCAGCGTTAAACCGATTTAACGCTGTACTCGTCCACACCACGAGGCCCTTTATATCGATATAAAGGGCTCTTTAAATCGGTTTCTGTACTCCTCCCCAACGAGAGGAATAGTGCTAAAATCGGTATTACCATATCGGATTAGGGTTAGTGTGGCCACAAATCGACGGTATTGGCCTCTGGGCGGTATCCCACAGTGCACCGTTGTGACTGCTCTGGACAGCAATCTGAACTCAGATGCAGTGGCCAGGTAGACAGGAAAGGCCACGCAAACTTTTGAATTTAATTTTCTGTTTGCCCAGCGTGGAGCTCTGATCAGCACGGGTG